>NC_056751.1:790105597-790110597 GCF_019279795.1 Protopterus annectens | reverse complement strand
AAAAAAAACAGCATCACCACCACGGCTTCAGCTAAAAAGAAATGTAATGGCGTGTGAGATAAAAAGATAAGTGCTTTTGGACAAACACTATGCCCTTCATCAAATCTAACAGTTTAAATCAAATGTACAAATTAAAAACCATATGGAACCAATCAGTTAACTGATTTCAGACAATTCCCTCAATGCCGGTTTTAAAGGAATACAAGTATTCAGACCAGGGGGTATGTCTGCTTGCAGATCACAAATCCACCTAATCTCAGCCTGTTCTGTACACGATGTTATAGCGTCAGTCCTCTTATTAGCTTCCACTACTTGCAGTACCATAAAATGGAAACAATGAGATGTGTCCTTAGAAATGTGTTTATACAATGGATTTTTAGTTTCTTTTAAGTGTTATGTCACTTACATGCTTAGATATTATTTCTTTGAGTTGGCGGTTGGTTTTGCCAACATAGAATACTTCACGTAACTGGCAGAGATCTATGTAAATCACATTCTGACTTTTGCAGTCTGCATACATCTTCATGGAATACGTCCTATAAAAACCCTCAGATGCATAAAATATTGTTGCCTAGTGATGTATTTGCAACAACTACACGTCCTACAGGGATACGTCCCGGTTTTGTTTATTATAACTCCAGTTTTATTCTTTAATTGATAACATAATAACCATTTTAAATTCTTGTTGCTCCTGAAAGAAAAAGAAGGTGAGTCACCCACAACTCGTCTCATATTCTTATCACTGAGCGGGATCTTCCAATTGTCCCTAATGGTCTGACAGACATAACCAATGTCACTGGAGTCTGTCAGCACTATCCTTGTTCTTGTATCCTTGGTGTTTCTTCATTCTGTCACATGCATCCCAGGCCTATCAGAATAAAATGATTTACCTCTCGTTGCACGTAGATCCATAACTTCTCGCACACACTCACTGATCTCTCTCCCTATAACCTCTCGCTATAAATTCCTGTGCCAAAGTCTCATTGTTCATGACAAACTCCTCTGTCAATATGCAAACGTGAATTCCTCAGCATTTGTCCCTTTAATACAGTCTTATATATATATATATATATATATATATATATATATATATATATATATATATATATATATATGTCTGGGATGCATACTGCGTCACTGTAATAAATTATTTCTACAACATTCCTTACAATGTTTAGCTGTTCAAATCCCACCATCACCAAATGATAGAAATACATCCAAAAAAACAGATACCACAGCTTGAGCAGTGTAGAGTAAATTTCAGAAAGGCTGTGGTGGTCTTTTAAATATGTTATAAAACTCAACTCATTAGCAGTGCCCCTCCACAGAAAGAAATCATCATCCGCAAATCTTCTGTAACATACAATGCTGTGAAAGTAGTAGTTATTATTTAGCACATATCTGTGCTCCCATTCCACCAGAACCAGACTTGCTTAGCTACTGGCACAGGGGGTACTCATGGCAACACCCCCACTTTGCCAATAGATGTTGTTGTCAAAAAATATATATTGTTGTTCAAAACAATATCATGTAATCTGCAAATCAGGCCAATTCTGTCACTGTTATATCCCTCTTTTGTACCAAGTTGATTCCTTATGGCACAAATGCCATATTCATTTGGAATAAGAGTAAATAAACCCACTACATCCAAGGTGACCAAAAGATATGTGTTATAATCCACAATATGTCTAGTAGAGTCATATAAAGCTTTTAAAAAATGTTCCGAGTCTTTCAATACAGTAGATGTGGATGTTAGAGCTTGTTTTAACTGCCACTCAAAAGGGTTCTATCAGCCATCCTTCGCCTGCCACTATAGGATGTAGAGGTGGGTTATTTAAATCTTTACGCATCTTTGATAGGCCTTTTATTATAGGTAGACATGGATGTCTTACCGTAAAAAAATTCAAATAAGGATTCATCTATTCTTCTTGTCATAAGTAGTTCTTGTAATTGTTCATGAACTCCATAGAGTATACATTTCACTTGTGTCATGTATATTTTACTGTAAGCCTGAACATCTCCTAGCAAGGCATTCATCTTAGATAGACTGATATGTTACAACCACGGCGCCTCCTTTGTCCGCCGCTGAAATCAAAATGTCTATTACTCTACAATTCTCTTAGTGCCACAACCTCCTCTTTTGTTAAACTGTAGAAGTGTTTATGCCGTTTACTCAATTTTCTATTATGTCCTGTTGGCAGACCTTATAAAATGTCTCAAGTAAAGGATTGTTTTGCAGAACAAAATGTGCTAGGTCTCCTCAATGCACCATCCCTCTCAGCAGATGGTTCTTTATATATGTATTTTAACATATTTCTACAAAATCATTTCAAATTTATAAATACAATCACTAATGGCAGGAGGAGCCGCTGGTATAAAAGAAAGCCCTCTGTTTAATACGTTATATTGCATAGCATTCAACTCAAAAGTGCTCAAATTTAGTACAAGGGAAGTTCTCACAGTATTCAACTCTCAGAGGAGAGCCTCCTTCTCTTCCTGCCACAACTCATAGAGCACTGCTGCACTTGTTTCATCGGTGTTCTTATCGGCAGAGGCAGACTGCACAAAACTGAAGAGTTCTTCACATTCTTCGGTCTAGCTCCCAGCCTTTAGCATCAAATTAATAGATTCTATCAGTGAAGCTGTACTCAAACCACTACAAATTTCAGTAGAATTATCCTTAGAGACATTGTTACAATCAATGTTAGAAACAGTGTTACAAGCAGTGTTGGATTTGGTCTACGTAACAGTGTTGCAGCATGTGGTTGGAATGTTAGTGAGAACAGCACTGGAAACACTGTTGCCAACATCGTTTCTATTTAAATTTGTTACACAAAGTTTTACTTCAGCTGTCTCTTGTGGGTTCATTTCTTTATTATTCTCTGCCAAGGGACTCAGAAATTCAATGATGTAATTGGTACGGTAGTAAAAAACTGTCTCTATTTGCAGATGATATAATTGTACATCTGACAAACCCAGAAAGGGACATTACAGTGCTGTGGATATTGAGACAGTTTCAAATCTTTTCGGGATACAAAATTAATAAAGCTAAAACAAAAGCAATAGCGGTAAATTATGTACTCACATACAAATTGGTTTAGCAATATCCATACTTACTGGGACATGACAAAATGAAGTATTTAGGAGTTTGGATTAAAAATGACACCAGTGTTCCAGCTAAGGATATGTGGGGAAGAGACTAAACAAAAGATAATACAAAAACTGAGAAAATGGCTCTGTTATATGGATATCGTTAGCAAAACACAAGCAGTTAAAATATTTTTAGTCCCACTCTAACTTGGCCCTAGGCGTTAGTGCATGTGTGTGTGCCTTCTATGGAAGGTTGGGTGCTGGGCTGGCAACTCGACACTGTAAAAACTCCACTGCCAATCATGATCGGACAGGTGATCCGCTGTGGCGACCCCTAACTGGGAAAAAGCTGAAAGAAGAAGAAGATTCTCTGCCGCAACTTTCTTTTTAGGCCAAATGAAGATGCACCCATTTTAAAAATCCAATAAATCACATTTTTTCTCTTTTTAATATGTTCCAAGCATGAATCAAAAGCTAAATAATTCATCATGTTTATTCATAAAAACATCATCAGAAAAATTAAGTGCCAATTCTTTCTGTTGCTTCTCAATAGATTAAATCAAATCTTTCTCTACCATTATAAAGAACTCAATAAATAGTTGAATATATTTAAAACTTGTTCCAAGGTTTATCATCTACTCAGCAATTCTGGATAACTGTTGCCAAAAATCAGCATGGTTAATACTCGCAAACCTCTAGGTATTACCTGGTGGTGAAGACAAGCCTCCAAGTGGAGGTGTTGTCATTGCAGCTTAAGTCTGTATAGCGTGTTCTCAAAGATACGAAACAATGGCAAAAAAGAATCCATATCCTTTGCATCTCTCGCTGGAGTCTCCTTTATCCCTTCTTCAGCTCTTACTTCCAGAAGCGGATTCAAAATGTCCATGGGGAATTTATGTGACATCAGCAAAGTCAAGTCCTCTCACTTCATTGGGGAACATAATCCAGTTCAATAGCATTCAAATCAATGCATTCCACCATGTGTGGCTGTGTGCAGACAAAAGTTAAAATCAACAACAGCAGCAAACTGCATAGCCCAACCACTGAAGGTGAATAATGTAGCGTAATGAAGGGCAACCAAAAAAAAAAAAAAAACAGTATCACCAGCACAGCTTCAGCTAAAAACAAATTTAATGGCATGTGAGATAAAAAGATAAGCACTTTTGGACAAACACTATGCCCTTCGTCAGATCTGAGAGTTTAAATCAAACATACAAATTAAAAGCCATATGCAACCAATCAGTTAACTAATTTCAGACAATGCCATCTTAAGGCCAGTTTTAAAGGAATATAAGTATTCAGACCAGGGAGTATGTCTGCTTGCAGATCACAAATCCACCTCATCTCAGCCTGTTCTGTATAGAGTGTTATATCACCACCCCTCTTGTTAGCTTTCACTACTTGCAGTACCACAAAATGGAAAACATGAGATGTGTCCTTAGAAATGTGTTTATACAATCGATTTTTAGTGTCCCTGTAGTTGTTGCAAATACATCACTAGACAACAATATTTTATGCATCTGAGGACTTAGGTACATAGGTGTGTACTAGGTTAATGGCCCTGGAGCCTTTACAAGCCTAGCCCAAAAAAACTGCCCGGGCACCGTGCCACCTGATGTTAGTTCACAGTGCCCTTATCCAGTAGGGCAACTGGAGTGATCCCTGGAGTAAACTTTCTGTTACCCATTCATTTGACAAGATTTCTCTTGAAGAGGGCCAGCGAGGTGCTCTGCTTGACATGAATGGGAAGCTTATTCCAGAGTATGGGCAGTCTTTGGGAAATGAACCTGTCACTCCAGCATGTTCTGTTAATTGTGGTACTGAGGTTGTGATCTCTGGAGCATGTGGTGCGGGGGATTGAGATTTCTTTAGGTGCAGCATTTCAAGTAGGGCTGGGTCAGACATGGCCT
>NC_056751.1:789953097-790100597 GCF_019279795.1 Protopterus annectens | reverse complement strand
ATTCTACAACGGGGGGGGGGGGGGTCATCCTCCCCCTGGGCCTGGCCCCATTGTCGGAATTTCACTGTATTTTGAGGATTCTACACTGTCATTTTTTTTTATTTCTCCAAATCTTTTGGGTTTCTAATACCATGAGGGGAATGGACCCCATTCTGAAGTCAAAGTACCATTAAAGGTAATGAAATTCGTATTGTTTCAATCTTTTAAGTCAGTCAGAAGTGCTCTTCGTAGCACCCACTATGTGCCCAGTAATGACTCCTTTGGCAATTCATATGGAATCACATGTATTGGTAACATATCTAAATATGACTGTATATTCTTTTTTATAAGACCCGTTGCTCCTACTACTATTGGAACCATCTGGGTATCTTTCTTCCACATTGCTCTTGTTTCTGCCTGCAAATCTTGATATTTTATAACTTTGTGTCTCTCTGTATGCATGGCACTGTAGTCACTGGGTGTGGGGATTTCAATGAGCAATGCTACTTTTGTCTTCTTTTCATGGACCACTATATCTGGTTTTCTCAGATCCATCTTTTGAACTGTTGGTAATGGGTGATCTCATGTGATGTGCAGACCATCATTTTCTATGCTTTGTGGCTCATGTTCCCAATGTTTTTCAGCCACTTCAATACCATGTTTGCACAATCCCAAGCGCAACAGTCTTGCTACATTATTATGCCTTTCAGTATACAGTCCTTCTGCCATTAGTATGTCACAACCAGCAATGAGGTGTGCGACTGTTTCCATTTCTGTTTTGCAAAACCTACATTTGTCTGCTTCTCCCACAAGTTCAATGGACTTTGTAAACCACTGTATACATATATAGCCCATGACCTTGGGCTGCCAATGCTAACCTTTCTTTTGGTTTGAATTTGCCTCTCCTTAACCATTCCTGCATTCAATCCTGATCAACATTACGTTCTTCCAGAAGTTTCCTAAACTTCCAACTATATTTACGTATTTTCCACGTTTCTTGACTTCTCATCTGATCCTTCACCTTGTATTCTTTCTTTTGTTTTGGCACATTCAGTTGCTGCCTGATTTTTATCTTCTTCTGGTTTGATTCCCCTTCCTGCTTGATGCCGATATGCTTCTGCTAGACTAAGCAGGGAAGCTCTTTGATTTACTCTCTTCATGTTTCAAAACTTTGCCTACGTTTGGGTCTTGTGAGGTCAGCAGGTATCTGTGCAGTCGCATGACTGCAGATCTATACATGCAATCAATTTCAAGGAGGCCCATACCTCCTTTAGAACAGAGGATATATAATCCTGGTATGCACTGATTTTTATAAATCATTTGACGAGCATGAAGCATCCTTCTTGTTTTCCTATCCAATCCATCTAACACCTTTTGGGGCCAGTCAATCACTCCCAAACTGTAAGTTAGGACAGGAAGAGCAAATGGTTTATTGCCTGCATTTTGTTCCCAGGTGTCAACACTCTAAGTCTTCTAAGATATTTCTTACTAAGTTTTATTTGCATTTGTTCATGTTTTATTGTTGATTCTTCATCATTTCTCAAATATTTATATACTTCCTCTTTTTTCAGTGTGGCATGACCAATTGAGGTTAAGGACTGGGTAGGTACTTCAATCACGGAGATAGAAATTTTCCTGGTGATAGTGGCCTTAGAAATATGAGGGGAACAGATAAAGAACAGGGTAGTCTGGTTTCATTCTGATAATAACAGCGTAGTGCATTTAGTGAAGAGTCAACTAGGTGTAAAGCAATGTTAGGCAGACTGATGAGGCATTTTACTTTTAAGGGCTTAACACAATGTGACAGTTAAAGCTCAACACACAATGGGCACTGACAACTCATTGGCAGATTCTCTTTTTGTTCACTGTGGCCCCGGGTTCAGGTTGCTAGTTTCAAATGCAAATCCAACCTAGGATCGAATGCTAGATCAGCTGTGTGCCTCATGGGCAGATGAGAATGGTGGTAACGTGTAATCCCCTCAGTGGAAGGAGAAGAGTAGAGTATAATAAATGCATATGGCAATTGTTGCAGACTAGACTATCCAGGGGGTGGAAACCGGCATGGCCAATCCAATTTCACCAAATTAAGGCATATATTTTGGTAATGAAGGAAAAAGGTTAGAGTTTGGGGTTAGCAGGAACCAAATTGTTAGCCTTGAACTGGTTTCATCAGGCTCAAGAGTTAAGGGACTTAGCAAATTCATTTCAAGTGTGGTCAATGTTAAAAGGTTGAGGGAGGCAAACACTCAAGATTCGAGACAAGAGGTACCCCCACAGGGCCAGCAGCATTAAGGAAACTGGTCTGCCATCCAAAAAATGTGCTCTTCTACATATGAAGCATTATTTAGGGCTGCCTTTCTACTGGCCTTTTATGGGGCCTTTAGATGGTTGCAGATCATTCAACAAAACAGAAAATAAGCTCAATGCATGGTATTGCCTTTGTTGCATGTACATATGTTAGGTGAGGACACTTGGGTTTATAATAGCTAAATCAAAACTATTAAACAGCAAAGATGTGGTGAAAGTACAAACATCTTCAGGCATGTCCAAAAGCAGAAGTATCAATTTTTCATGATAGAGGTGGTCCCTACAGACCCCAGGGGTGGGCCATGGGAGACCAGACTCGATTATAGAGAACTATATTGGCAATTAGTCCTGGATGCTTGCAACAATTCAGGACTTAATGGTATGGTGTCTTTAAAACCTGTACTCAAGCTCAGGTCTGCAAAATTTTGATATTTTTAAATTTTTTATGTATATTCATGTTATTTTATCCTGGTTTATTTATTTAAGTGAATTCTTGATTTTATATACATTTTTATGTGTTTTATGATTTGTCCACCAGATGGTGCTAGACTACTAAGACTGTCACATGCAGTTTAGAATCCACTCTTTCTGTATCTTGATAACTAATTGAATCACTGATTTCATTGGTCTATTCAAACAGGAAAAGTTATTTATCTAGGTAACTATAATGTTTTTGCCAATCTGAAGTTCTAGGAGATGAAAACGTACGGTGGAGTGTTTTTATCAGCGTTTTATGTTATTTGTGGATGTGTGTTCCTTTTGCTGTGTTTTAACATTAAATTACTTGTGTGTTGGAACTGCTTGTCTCTGGTGCCTAATTTTGGATTTATAATAGCTAAATCCAAAATGGATCAGGAAAGGATAAGTCGATGGGTAAGAGTTATTACCCAAAAGGTTTGGAATGGAAAAATATTGCAACCACAGAAGTAAAGTCCAGTTTTTTACATCAGCAAGGGGACCCTCAAACAGTATCAAGTGAGGGCAACCTTGCAGGAAGCTGTGAAGTTGTTTGGCTTAGACACAGATGGATATACACTACATTTCAGATAGCAGCAGTTTCATATGCACACACAATTGGGGGCATCAGAGTCTGACATTAAGTAGCTGGATATGTGGAACTCCAATCCTTATAAATGCTATGTGAGGTGTGAACATCTTCAACTCTTGTTTTTGCATTTCTGCTCACACATCAATGGATTGAAGTCCATCTGGATAGTGGGTCATTCATTTATCCAGAGTCTCCATCGATGGGTCCAACGCAGGTTGAACTCATCTTTCTGAAGGAAGAATTAAGAGTTTTGTGAGACAATGTGCTTCGGGGTGTCAGGCATGCAACACCAGCCTAGGGTGGTGTTACAGCAAGCAGCCAAGAGACAAGCCCCTACAGCTATTGTGCTGCATTCCTCATCCTAGTACTCAAGACAGGTGGCTATATAGGTATGATGGGAATGGGATTATTTGTCAAAGGACAATATGCAAGTTTTCTATACAGGATTACAAGTATGTTTAGCATGAAAGAGCTTACACTTAGGGTGACTGAAATGTGCTTGCCAGAAGGTAGGAATAATCTTCAATTCTGTGGCAGAAGGCAGGAAAGGTAATGGAAGCCAAGGTAAATGGGAGGGGGTGTCTGAGGACTCTTTAGCGGGACCTCTCACTGACCAGACAGCCCTAAGGGATTGTGTCCAGGGGACTAACCAGCCTGGCAATAACTCCTTGGCAAGTTGTATGCTGGCCCAGAGAAATTAAGTGAAAATGTTATGCAGTGGACAAGATTAACTGGAAAGGCCAGATATTGACAATGCTGTCTGTTGCTCTATAGCGTTTAGGGCACTGCTATGAAATAAAGAAATGACCTCCCTGAAATTCCTGTCTTGCACACATCACCAAATAATTGGCACTTACTGGCAATGAACACATGGTTGCAGCCATTTAACCCACCTGATATCTTTCTGTTTTCATTAAAGTTTAACAATAATGATGGTGATGTAAAACTGATATGCAATGTGCTGAATTGGTAATATGTGTTGTCCATGGTCAACATAATATTGTACATCAACAGTTACAGGCAAAAGTGCTTTGACAAATAATGGAAAATGGTTGTCAGTTTAGTAATGGACAATGAGATCTGTACCAACCTCTGACAAATAAGCAGCTGATGTCTTCACGACATGTTGCTTCCTTTACTCCTGAGTTTGATCAGCCTCCGTTTGCCTACTGTGCAATTCTGAGAAAGTCACAATCAGGCAGTGCTCCAGAGCTGAGCCTGAGAAAGGTCCAACTGGATCAGTGCTACAGCCTATCAGGTATGCAGGTAGATAAGCAAACAAAAATAAATATCTACCTAGTTTTCACAGGGACAGAGTGTTTCAGTTTCAGGAGTGGCAGTTAAAGTACAAGACAATGCTTTCACAGCAGTGCAATGCAGGAAGACCATCAGGACGGTATGGGAAGAAGAATGGACACTACATCATGCCACCAGCAAGCTACCGGAATGAGGAAATATGAGAAGAAAACAAAATAAAGCAGTTCTTTAGCCAAAAGATAAAAGCTTTTGTAAAAGCATAAACATATAGCCTTACATCCTCAGTGCTCATGCAAATTATTTTATAGTAATTCAGACCAAACTACCACCTTAACAGGAACTCATTTACTCAGTTCTAATACATGCACATTATAGTATACATATCAAATAACGTTATTGTATTATTTCAATACTTCAGTCAAAGTTAATTTTCATAAAAAGCAAATAATGGTGCAGATTACTTACAAAGAAAAGGTGACCGCTCAGGACAAGAAGGGACATCCTTGTGTTCAGGTCTTTCCATTACTCTGTGGATCTCAGTGAAATTAGTATACACATCATGGGTCAATGAATAATCAAATGTGGGCCCAACATTCCATCCAAACAGTGAGGAAAAGCTGGGAAAGCCTCCAACAGAAAAGTAGACAATAAATAGAAACTGGAAACCAATAAGGAGGGCCAGAGTAGTGGGCCTCTCCAATGCCCGACACACAGCCATGATGGGCTAAATGGCTGCCTTCTGCTTCTGGCCACAGCTGTGCCTAAAAAGTAAGATGCAAGCACATAGATTACTAAAAGTCATTAAATACCATTCCACATCTAATCTCTCTAGATTAGCAGAAAAGTTCTGTCCAAAAACATTTTTCTTTGTCCTGGCTTTCCTTTTCACTTCACTACACCTTCACCACAGAATTCCTCAAGCTATCTTGCAAAGACCAGCTCTGTAGACCCTGCACTGAAGAGGAATCCAGGAAAATACCCTCTTGTGGAATAGGTTGTCCAATGTGCTAAATCTTAGCCGAGACACAATAATGTGAGGGAAAAAGAAATATTAGCCTGGTTCTTCACACTGGACTACCTGACACTGATGAGTATTTAACTGATGCGGCACATACTAGCTCAACAGTGGCTACCATAACTTCTGATTCTAGCAACATGCAGTAAGAGCATGCGTGCTATTCTTACCTTCCACTGGAATATATATGAGCAATATGAAATCTTATAAAATTGTTGGAAAAAAAAAAAAAGACACCCAGCAACCACTCGGACATCATCGTTATCTCCTGGTTCACCATCTGATCAATAATCATAATTACTCTTCAAACCAACATCAATAGAGGCACATGAAAACAAGCACTAGTGGGCTAACTTAAGCCTATTCTTACTTTCTAACAAACTATTTTGTTACCAAGTTCACGGCCTAAATGTTACCGATCAGCAAATTAAAAATCTATGCCTAACGGTGGGTATAAACTTGCCCACAGAGCCAGATAGACCTCTTCCACCATTAGCATGAGTCTCTGGATTAGGATGGAATAGACAGGCTCCTTAACCCACTTTTTACCCACTCAACCCACTTATTAAATAAAGGCTTGTTTTATATTCTGACTGCTTGTGTTTCAGAAAAGCAGTTGGTGTTGGATATTAAATCATTTTGCAGAAAAAATATCTTGACATTCAGTTAAATACAAGGAAGATAAACCAGACCTTAGCCGCACTGCACCTACTTTTAACTTGAAGAAATTTAATTTTAGTGTGTAACACAACAAAAGTATAATGGCTTTTGAGAAAGCTATACTTCAAGATTTACATTTTGAGGCAGGTCATCATCTTTTAAAAAAACACTCAATATAATCTTAGATCAGCTGTCAGAAGGAGCCTTATGAGCTAAAAAAGCAACAAAAATACTATCATTACAGTGGTGAATAACAGGATGGTATTGTGGTTTGGAACACTAGAAAATGAAAGTTATGTACTTACCAGAATGATACATCCATGTTGTCTTATTTTCGGTTGGTTCAATGTGTGGTTAAGTCTAATTCAATCTCGGCACCTTATACCATAGTACTGGATCAGAGAGCTTTGACTCCTCCCTACCCACAATTTCTCTGTCCTGCCTGAATTACCTCAGATCGAGTTTGCTGGCTGGTCTTAATTGGTCATAATTTATGTAGAATATAATACAGGAAAGGAAGGAAACCACTACATAAGCCAAGTGGTACAAAGGTCAGACAGGGTACAGGTAAGGACTGATCTATCCTTAGAAGGAAATGACAAACTGGCAGAGGGAAGGTGGAAGGGGAATTGAACCAGACAAAAATGAGAAAAATAAGTACACACCTTTCATATCTGATGTTGGGACAGATTCCCAAGCTACACAACAGGGCCCTGGACAGACTCAAGGAAGAACATTCCTGAAAATGGCAGAGCTACAAGATGTCCAAGTACTAGACTGCACATCTAACTTGTAATCAGATACAAAGGTATGAAGGACCAAGTCGCTACAGCACATATATCACAGACAGACACACTTTTTTTTTTTTGGTTTCCAGTGTTCGGCTATAATGAGACTTATGTTTTGATTGTAAGGACAGACCTTTTGACTTAAAAACACATGAAATGCAGTCTGCTAGCCATTTTGATAGTGCTACTTTAGACATACATTGTGAGGCTTTATCTTGGAAAAGGATACAAACAATTGCTCTGACCTTGTGAAACCCTCAGTACAATGTAGACAGACAGTACAGTTGTGTAAAATCTTAGCATAACAGTAGATGTCCTTCTCTTCACTGCTGCAGTATTCCTATTGTAAGGGATTTCCTGCCAAGGATAGCCCAAAGCCCAGCCACTGAAGTCTTTACTATCTACAGGTGCTGAACATCACATGTATGCTCCCCGTGCATGGTATAGGGCATAAAAAGTGACATGCAAATGCACACACTTAGAAGTAAAAAGCTCTGGGAGCAACAGAATGTCCCTAGGGGACCAGGAGGAAAGTACAGTTGTGTACACTTACCATAAATGTAGATGTTTGAGTGTATTCACTGTTGCAGTCATTACATTTGGGTAATCTGCTGGCAGGTTGCCCTCAGTTGGCCTGAATAACAAAGTCTTGGGTCCTGCATCGGTTGCTGTCTCCTCTTCCATGACGTCAGGTCGTCAGGGGTATAAAACATACAGCAGACGCCATTTTATTCAGTTTTTCTTGCCCCAGATGTCAGGTGCCCCCCAAATAAAAGCAAATACACCACAAAGGCTTTTGAGAATAGTGAAGGAAAGGAAAGGTACAGAAAGGGGGATGGAGGGTGGGTAACCCGGACTGCAACAGTGAATACACTCGAACATCTACATCTATGGTGAGTGTGCACAACTGTACTATGTTCTTCGTGTTTCACTGTTGCAGTCATTACATTTGGGTAGAATCCCAAAGCTACGGATGGGAGGATGGAAGTAAACAGCATTAGGAGCAGCTATAAGGCCCTGCAGGACTGCAGTGGCAAATCCTGCCCTGGATTTGGAAAAGAGAGGTAAATTATAATGCTTTGTGAAGGTATGAACAGAGCTCCAAGTAGCAGCTTCTAGAATGTCTTTGGTTGGAACTCCTCTGAGAAAAGCTGCTGAAGTAGAGGCAGCCCTGGTGGAATGTGATCTGATCCCCTTGGGCACAGGTTTACTATGGTGTAAATAGCAGAAATGAATGCAGTGGCTTATCCACTTAGAAATAGTCTTCTTTGATATAGCCTTCCCCTCTACCAGTAGCTGCTCAGATTTTCTTAGAGATTTGGTCCTGTTTAATTAGAATCTTAGTTGTCTGTGTACATCCAATGAATACAGAATCCTCTCCCCCTTGTTCTGCTGATTTGGGTAAAATGTTGGCAGGTGAATGGTCTGGTTAAGAGCCACACTGGAAACCACCTTAGGCATAAAAGAAGGATTGGTCCTAAGGGACACCCTGTCCGGGTAAAATATAATAAAAGGCTCCACTGCCATGAAAGCCTCTAGTTCTGAAACCCTTCTTGCTGAAGTGACTGCCAAGAGAAAAGCTGTTTTCCAAGATAGAAATTTTATATCCATAGTAGCTGCTGATTCCAAAGGAGGCAGGGTGAGTTTTTCCAGTACGAAATTGAGGTCCCATGCAGGTGTTGGAGATAGTCTGGGAGGCAGAGGATGACAAAAGAGGGGAGGGCTCTGTGTTGTAATGAGCCGAGATGGCAGTGGCATGGATTTTTATTGAAGAAGTAAGATTGGCCTTTGTCAAGCATCTCAGTCAAATATTGTAAAATCTGAGGAATATTGGTCTTTGCTGTGTCTGTTCCTTATGCTTGGTTCCAAGCACAGAATCTCTTCCATTTATCAGCATAAGATTTTCTAGTACTAGGCCTTCTGGCTTCCAAAATGACATCCATCACAGATTTACTGAGAGGTTTTGTTTGAATAATTAAAAGATCAGCCATGCTGCAAGGTTCAGAGTTTGGAGCCGAGTGTGCAGAATTTGATTGTTCTGCTGAGACAGTAGATGAGGTATTTGAGGCAAGTACCAAGGAAGGAATTGAGACATGTTCCTTAGAAGTGGGTACCAGTGTTGTCGAGGCCAGTCTGGAGCAGCTAGGATCATTTTTGTTTTTTCCGGTCTGATTTTTAGTAAGACCTTGGAGAGAAGAGGCAGAGGGGGAAAGGCATAGACAGAAAGGTTTTTCCAACTGAAGGATAAGGCGTCCACTTTCCATGCTTTTTTGTGATGAATTCTTGCGCAGAATTTGTCCAGCTGATAATTTTGGGGCGAGGCAAATAGATCTATGTCTGGGCTCCCCTATTTCCGTGCTAACATGCTGAAGATTGGTGCATCCAGTTTCCATTCGTGTGGGTCCATAAGATTTCTGCTTAGGTCGTCTGCCAGAGTATTTCTTTTCCAAGCAGGAATTGAGCTTGAAGATGTATTTGGTAAGTCAAAGCTGTGTTCCACAATGTCATGGCTAGTCTGCAAAGGAGGTAGGAATGTGTACCCCCCTGCTTGTTTATATACCACATAACCGTGGTGTTGTGTGTCTTTACCAGTAGTTGTCCTGGATGAAGTAAGTCCTTGAAGGCTGAGAGAGCATTCTGAACAGCTAGCATCTCTTTCTGGTTGATAGGCAGATGCATTTGTTTTGGGCTCCATTTGACCTGAATGCATCTCCTTGCCAGGTGGGCACCCAAGCATAGTCTGATGCATCTGTAGTTAGGGTTTGGGTGGCAGGGGGTAGAGTTAAAGACAGTCTCTTGTTTTGGTGACATGTCTCTGCCCACCAAAGAAACTCCTGTTGTAGGCAGGGAATGAGAGGTATCACTGTTTCCAGACTGTGACAATGTTGACTCCATAAACTTTTTAGGTACCATTGAAGTTTCCTCATATGCAGTCTTGCATATGAAATTAGTAGAATGCAGGATGCCATGAACCCCAAAGCCTGCAGAATTTGTCTTGCAGATAAAGTACAGTTTTGTACCTACCATAAATGTAGATGTTCGAGGATCCACATTGCTGCAGTCCTAACTATTGGGTAGTCCGCTGTCCAGTCGGCCCGAATACCAAAGTATATGGCTGACGTCGGTCACGGCGCATTAGACTGACGTCAGTACGTCAGGGTACTAATGCGCATGACCGACGTCATATCCTCAGTCTTTTCTTGCCCCAGATGTCAGAAGACCCTAAAAGACAAGGCCAAAACCAAAAACACCAAACATACCTGCACCAAAAATATATACAATATATACAAAGGTACCAGAAAATAATCTCACCTACAGAACCACCCCTAAACACAGAGGGGCAGGAGGGAGGGTAAATTGGACTGCAGCAATGTGGATCCTCGAACATCTACATTTATGGTAGGTACAAAACTGTACTATGTTCTTCATTCCACATTGCTGCAGTCCTAACTATTGGGTAGAATCCCAAAGCAGAGGTAAGGGAGGCTGGCAAATCATAAGGAAGCAGGAGCTGATAACATGCCTTGCAAAATAGCTGTGGCAAAACCAGCCCTAGACTTAGAGTAGAGAGGAAGGTGGTAATGCTTAGAGAAAGTATGCACTGAACTCCAAGTAGCTGCCTCCAAAATATCCTTAGTTGCCACCCCCCTTAGAAATGCTGTTGAAGTGGCAGTAGCCCTAGTGGAATGAGGCCTAATCCCAGCTGGAATCTCCTTGCCATGATGGGAATAACAAAATGCAATGCAAAACCCAATCCACCTAGAAATAGTTTGTTTTGACACAGGCTTGCCCTGCGAACTCAAAGCAAAAGAAACAAACAACTGCTGAGACTGCCTAAAATCCTTAGTCCTACTTAAATAATAACGCAATTGCCTGTGTACATCTAAAGTGTGCAAAATCTTTTCCCCTTTATTTTGGGGATCTGCATAAAAAGTAGGCAAATGAATAGTTTGGTTTAAAGCCACACTAGAAACCACCTTAGGCATAAAGGAAGGATTAGTACGTAATGATACCCTATCCTTATGAAAAATCAAAAAAGGCTCAACCGCCATAAGGGCCTGCAACTCAGAAACCCTTCTAGCAGAAGTAATGGCCAACAAAAAGCAGTCTTCCATGACAAGTATTTCAGTTCAGCAGTAGCCGCAGGCTCAAAAGGTTGTAGAGTAAGTTTCTCCAACACAAAATTGAGGTCCCAAGCAGGAGTAGGAGCTCTACGTGGGGGTCTTATATTCTTTCCCCTCTAAGAAATTGCTTGAACAAAGGATGTGAAAACAATGGTGGGTCACAATCATAGTGAGCTGAAATTGCTGCAGCATGAATCTTAATAGAAGAGAAAGACAAACCTTTGTCCAGTAACTCAGTAAGATATTGAAGAGCCACACTCAAATTAGGCTCAGAAATCTCCAAATTCTTTGCTGCAGTCCAAAATAAAAATCTCTTCCATTTTTCTGCGTACACTTTCCTTGTACTAGCTCTTCTGGCTTCCATAATCACATTTAAAACTTGTTGAGGAAGCTGAGACCTGCTGTCTTTCAAAACAGAATATGCCAGGCTGTTAGATGAAGAGAGTGAAGCTTGACATTGAGCAGACGACCGTCCCTCTGAGACAACAGGTGTGGAATCAAGGGTAAAGGCCATGGAGGCTTCCTTACCAGACTCCTCAGTAATGGGTACCAGTGCTGCCGAGGCCAATCTGGAGCTATTAAAATCATCCTTGGCTTGTCTTGTCTGACCTTTAGAAGCACCTTTGGGAGAAGAGGCAGAGGTGGAAAAGCATACACATGAAGATTTTTCCAACTGAAAGAAAGAGCATCCACTTTCCAAGCTGTGTGATGAAATCCCTTCGTGCAAAACTTTGGCAGCTGGTGGTTTAGTGGAGAAGCGAACAGATCTATGTCTGGAGTTCCCCAAGACACTGTCAATTTTTGAAATACATGAAGATCCAGTTTCCACTCGTGGGGATCCATGATTTGTCTGCTTAACACATCTGCTAAGGAGTTCTGTGCTCGGCAGAAACCTTGCCTGAAGAGTTAGTTGCAAACTGAGCGCAGTCTCCCATAAAATCATTGCTTGTCTGCACAATGGGTAAGAATGTGTTCCCCTTGTTTGTTGATGTACCACATGACAGTTGTGTTGTCTGTTAGAATCAACACCTGCCCTGGAAGAAGTAACTCCTTGAAAGCCATTAATGCAAACTGGACTGCTAACATCTCTTTCATGTTGATATGTAGATGCTGTAGTCTGGCAGGCCACTTGTCTTGTATCCACTTTCCATTCAGATGAGCTCTCCAAGCAATATCTGAGGCATCTGTCGTTAGAATCTGACTTGCCTCTGGCCGGGTCACAGAGAGTCCCTTGTTTAGGTGACATTCCTGAGCCCACCACAAAAATTCCTTTTGAATGCAAGGTATTATTTGAATGACAGTGTCCAAATCCTGGCAGTGCTGTGTCCACAGATTTTTGAGATACCATTGTAGCTTCCTCATATGCAGTTTGGCATTGGGAAGCACCAGAATACAAGATGCCATGAACCCTAAGGCTTGAAGGACTGTCCTTGCAGTCAGCCCGGACTGAAGAGATAGTTGATGGAAGTAACTGGAAAGATTCTTTTGTTTGTCCGGGGTTAAAAAGGCCATCTGGGCTGCTGTATTCAGTCTCACACCCAGAAAGCACATGTCTTGAGAGGGTACTAGACTGGACTTTATTTCGTTCACAGAATACCCTAGGCATCTTAGCACTGCTATGACATATTCCAAATGCTGTAGAAGGTTTTCCTTTTCTTGAGCCAGAATCAGGCAGTCGTCCAAGTAAGGATAGATTTGAATTCCATTTAGCCTGAAGTAAGCTATCACTGGAGCCAGAACCTTTGTGAATACTCTGGGCAGTAGATAAGCCAAAGGGCAATGCAGAGAACTGATAATGAGAATTTCCAGCTCGAAAACGTAGATACTTCCTGCAACATAGTCTTATTGGCACATGAAGGTAAGCTTCCTTGAGATCTAAAGTTACCATCCAGTGATCTTTGCCCAGCAGAGGTAAAAGTTGTTGTAACGTCAACATTTTGAACTTGGGAATGTCCAGATAAGTGTTGAGGATAGATAAATCCAAAATTGGTCTCCACGTGTTCCCCTTTTTTGGTACTAGGAACAGGCGAGAATAAAATCCTAGGCCCCTTTCTGGCACAGGAACTGACTGAATAGCCCCTATTTGGAGCAACAGAGAAATTTGCTTGTGAGCCTCTGTTCTTTGTAGAGGAGGAATGTCTGGCATGCCTTTGAAAGGAGGCAAGGTATGGAAATAAAACCTGTAACCGTGGTGAATGATATCCAGAACCCATCTGTCTTGGGTAATTAAATCCCAATTTTCTTTGAAAAGAGACAGCCTTCCTCCCAAAGGTGCTGCCAGGCGAGAATGTACTGGCAGCTGAAAAGGCAGGTCATTGGGTCTGCTTACGAAAGGACTGACCCCTGCCCTCACCAGAAGTCTGAGCAGGTGAACTCCTGTCCTAGGCCTAAAAGAACCTTGAGCTCTGCTTCTACCACGTCTAGACCTACCCCTAGACTGGGAATCATAAGCAGGATAAGTCCACCCCTTAGTAGGCCAATTTCTACTAAACTTGGAGGCTGCACCTGCAAAAATCCTTAACAGTTTGCATAGACTTAGCCTTGTCCTCCATTTTCTTTAAAACTGCTTCCACAGGCGAACCAAACAACACATAAGACTGTAAAGGAGCATCCAAAATCCTTGTCTTAACATGCTCAGCTAAGTTCTGATCCCTCAACCAGGCGTGCCTACGAAGAACAGAACCAGTGGCAGCCACCCTCGAGGAGGCCTGCACAGCATCAAAACCACACTGCAAGGAATGCTTACCCACCTGTTCAGAAACATGAACTAAATCCTGCAATTCTTTACACTCAATACCTTCAGCCAGAGCATCCACCTTAGACTTCAATTGTGAAAGGAGATAATTCTGATATTTTAACATATGAAACTGACAATTCAACGCCCTCATGGCTAAAGTGGAAGAAGTATACACTTTCTTTCCCCATCTATCCAAAGCCCTTGCCTCTTTATCAGGAGGAACAGGATTTTTAACCACAGAAGCTTTCACACCTTTAGGCCCTTGAGAGACAGTTTCTGGGTCTGCCCTAGGACTCTTAAAAAGATACTTATGGGCTTCAGGCACCCTATAGTACCTATCCGGTTTAACTGGGGCAGGAGGCAAAGAGTCAGGATTCAGGGAAGCCTCTGCAAAACATCTTCTACCACATTCAGAACAGGAGGTATAGCTAAAGGCCTATGCTGGGGTAAAAACAAGAATTCTCTAAGCCTCTTCCTGGAATCAGAGAAATCTTGACCTTCCCATTTGAAATGCTCCCTCATGGAATGCAGAGTCTCTGAAAATGAAAAATCCTCAGGAGGCGAAGCTGAAGGAGTAGAATCATCCACATCAGAATCAGAATAAGGAGGATACTCCTGCAAGTCTTCAGCCGAAGACTCAGAAGCCTCGAACATTGCTCAAAACTCTCAAACTCAGGTTCCACCCTAGGCCTCTTATCAGGAGGGGGCATAGAACCTCTAATCATTGTAATCAAATCCTCTGCCATTTTAGCATATGCTTCTTAGGCAAAGACCCTGAAACACTCGGAGAAACCCCACTGAAGCTAAAGCAGGCCTGCCTCTTAAAGAAGCCTTAGAAACAGAAGGCGAGGCCCTAACCACCTTAGGAAGAGAGGGAAGAACAGCCACCTGAGAAGCCCCTTCAGGCTGGCCTACTTCCTGAGATACATCCTGTAACAGTAAAGTTTCTCCCTGAGACTCCAAAGAAACTCCTGGCAGAACCTCCGGCTCCACTGAGCCTTCTAAAGAACCGACGTCCGGGACTGTCGGTTCTTCCACTCTAGGTTTCCCTGCTTTGTCCTTGCGCTTTTTGGCTGAAGCGGGCGTCGGAGCATCCGACGGCATTTTATAATTACAACGCTTCCCAAACACTAACCTGGCACAGTCTAATCTTCTCTTAATAGTGCGTTTGTTAAACCTAGCACAAGAGGCATCCAACAACGTCGTGCTCAGGCCCTAAACAAGGTATACACAAAGTATGGTAATCCCTATGAGGTATCTGTTTCCCACAAGAAATACAGTTATTCACTTTTTCTGACATCCGGTTAAATACTGAGGCAAGAAAAACCAAAATATTCCCAACGGGTACTTAGCCAACTTTGATTCGGTCTGAAACTCTGACTTCAGAAACTTTCAGAACGCCAACCTGCACTCGCAAAAACTGCTTCTGCATCGGACCATGCGGCAAAAAAGACTGAAGATATGACGTCGGTCATGCGCATTAGTACCCTGACGTACTGACGTCAGTCTAATGCGCCGTGACCGACGTCAGCCATATACTTTGGTATTCGGGCCGACTGGACAGCGGACTACCCAATAGTTAGGACTGCAGCAATGTGGAATGAAGAACATCAGGGGTTTTGTTGCCATTTGTTTGAAGTATACTGTCAGTTTCCTTTGTTTGTCTGGCGTAAGGTAAGCCATCTGGGCAGTTGTATTCAAGCTTGCACCCAGGAATGTAATTATTTGAGAGGGTACCAGTTGGGATTTCTTTTCGTTTATTGTGTACCCCAGGCATGTTAGAAGCCTTTTTACAAACGTCGGATGTTGAAGAAGAGTGTCCTTGTCCTCTGCTTGAATGAGACAGTCATCCAGATAAGGATAAATTTGTATACCTCTATCTGCAGAATGCAATTACTGGTGCCAGGCACTTTGAAGACCCTGGGCGCAGTAGATAAGCCAAAAGGCAGTGCAGAGAATTGGTAATGCAAAACACCTGCCTTGAAGCGGAGGTATCTTCTGCAGGATTCCCTTATTGGGATATGCAGGTATGCCTCTTTTAAGTCTAGAGTCACTAACTTTTAGTTATGTACTCACCATAACTTCAGATGTTTGGGATCCATCTCACCTACATTCTGACTGATGGGTTCGGAGCCGATCCCTCGGCTCCGACTCGGCACGCTTATGCCAAAGAGCGAAGTCTCTTATTGGCTGAGCTTACTATATCCCAGGATGCACCACTACCAGTCCCCCAGATCTAGTTTGTCCGCATACATGCACACATGCAAGCACTGCTTATATAACATCGTCAGAAGAAACAAGATAAAACAGTAGAACTCAAAACCGTTCAATCTCTTCTGATCTCCAAGGCCGGGGGAAGGAGGGTGGGTATTAGGAATGTGAGATGGATCCCAAACATCTGAAGTTATGGTGAGTACATAACTAAAAGATGTTATGTGATCCTATCTCGCCTACATTCTGACTGATGGGACAGCGTCCTAGCACCTGAATCCTGGGTGGCTCACTGGAAAACACTCCTGAGTACCGTGGAACCAAATGATGCTCGCCTTTAGATGCCACATCCAATTTATAGTGGGAAATGAAAGTGTGCGGATTGGACCAAGTAGCCGCAGCACAAATCTCAGAAATAGCGAGCTTGGAATGAAAAGCTATAGAAGTAGCCATAGCTCTGGTAGAGTGAGCTTTGATAGATGTTGTAAGTTGCTTATTCGTAGAGGAATAAGCCTGAGTTATACAATCTCTAATCCATTTGGAGATAGTAGCTTTTGTGATGGTTTTACCCAATTTATTGTCTGAGAAGGACACAAACAACTGGTCTGATTTACGAATTTGCTGAGTCCTGTCTAGATAGAAGTGCAATTGCCTGTGAACATCCAATTTATGGAGAGTGTATTCTGCTTCATTGGAGAATTTTGGAAAGAAAACTGGTAGCTCTAGAGATTGTTGGAGACAGAGATTAGAACAGACCTTTGGGACAAAAGATGGATTAGGCCTAAGTGATACTCTATCCTTGTGAAAAATCAAGTACGGTGGTTTGATAGATAGGGCTTGAAGCTCTGAAACTCTTCTTGCAGAGGTAATTGCAACTAAGAAGGCAGTTTTCCAAGACAGATATTTTAACTCACATGTAGCAGCCGGTTCGAAAGGGGAAGATGTTAATGCACGAAGCACCAAATCAAGATCCCACGGAGGCGCAGGATGAAAAACTGGGGGTCTTAACAGCCCCGCACCTTTAATGAAAGTTTTGCATAATCTGCTGCTCATCAACGGAGGATTCATGGATTCGTGAAATTTAGAGATAGCTGCTAGTTGGACTTTAATAGTAGAGACAGAAGATCCTTGATTAAACAAGGATGTTAAAAATTTAAAAACCTCTGGGATCGGGGCAGTGATAGGGTCTAAGCCTCTGAGTTGAGCCCAGATAGCAAACCTCTTCCACTTACTGAGGTACAATTTCTTAGTGGTGGGTTTGTGGGCCGAAGATAAAATGTGAATAACTTCCGGGTCTAAGGTGTGATTTCTGACTAAAGTCGGAAGTGGAGGAGCCAAGCTGTCAACTTCAAAGTGTGAAGGGACTGGTGTTGTCGTCCCGACTGATGAATTAGCAGATCCGGAGTTAGATCTAAAACCCAAGGATCGTCCACCGCATGTTTCTTCAGGTAGGGAAACCATACCTGACGAGGCCAGTGGAGCAATTAGTATCATTGTGGACCCCAATTGAGAAGCTTTCTGAATGACTTTGGGGAGAAGTGGAATCGGAGGAAAGGCATAAAGTAGCCCTGTTGGCCAAGGTTGTGCTAGAGCATCCATAGCTGCTTCCCCCTGATGTGGAGTCAAGGAGAAGAACCTTTTGCACTTTGTGTTTTGTGGTGTTGCAAACAGGTCGCAGCAGCGTCCCCATCTTCTGAAAACCTGAGCTGCTACTGTTTCGTCAGGGACTACTCGTGAGCACAGAGAATTGTCCTGCTTAATCTGTCTGCCAATATATTGGATTTCCCCGGAATGTGGGTCGCAACCAAGAAACGGCTGGTAGCTACAGCCCATTCCCACACCCTCATGGCCTCTCTGCAAAGGGGGTAAGATCTGGTCCCTCCTTGTTTGTTTAGATACCAGACCACCGACATGTTGTCTGTGTGGATAGCGATAATGCCCTGAGGGAGAAACTTGTGTAAGGCCTGTAGGGACAGAAGTACAGCCCTCATCTCCAATACACTGATGTGGAGAAAGGTTTCGTCTGGAAGCCAGAACCCTGAACTAACCTGCCCAGACAATGCCCCCCCCCACCCTGTCTGGGAGGCATCCGTCGTCAGGGTGACCACTGGAGGGGGAATAACAAAAGCACTTCCCTGATTCAGATTGGATGTCTGAAGCCACCAGCGAAGGTCCCGTTTGCACGTTTCTGTAATCATAATGGGGTGATTGAGGGGAAGATCCTGAAAGGACCATTGAGTCGATAATAGCCACTGAAGAATCCTCATGTGCAATCTTGCCAGAGGAACTAGAAGAACCGTGGCAGACATCGAACCTAAAAGTTGCAGGACCGTCCTGGCTGGGGCCTTGGATCTTGAAAGCAGGGCTTGAACTTGGCCTTGTAAAGTTTGGATCCTTTCGGTAGGAAGAAAACGCAGCGCATCAATTTTGAGTCTATCTCTGCTCCTATGAACCTTATGCGCTGAGAGGGCAGCAAGACAGACTTTGACCAATTGAATGTAATTCCCAGGGTAGCACCCAGGGAAAAGGTGGCTTTGAGGTTGTCCATTAGTAGATGACTGGTGGTGGCAGTCAGGAGCCAGTCGTCCAGATAGGGAAACACTTGGAATCCGAGACTCCTCAGGTGAGCAGTTACTACTGCCAAACACTTGGTGAACACCCTGCGGGCTGTGGTGAGACCAAAGGGCAGAGCACAAAATTGGAAATGACTGTCTCCCAGGCTGAAGCGCAGATACTTCCTGGACGCCCGATGTATCGGTATGTGATAATAGGCGTCCTTGAGATCTATGGAGCACATCCAAACATCCTTCTCCAATAATGGGAGAATGGATTGTAACGTGACCATTCCGAATTTGGATTTCGTGACGGATTGGTTTAGTCTGCTGAGATCCAATATTGGTCTCAGGTCCCCTGTCTTTTTTGGCACTAAAAAGAACCTTGAGTAATTTCCGGATCCGATCTGGTCTGTGGGGACCGGTTGGATGACTCCTTTTTCTAGCAGCTTTAACGCTTCTGCGGCTGCAATTTCCCTTTGACTGGGTGGTGGGTCCGGGATTTTTTTGGACGGTGGGGGTGAGTGTGTGAAGGAATGGGGTAACCTCCGGCAATAATCCGAGCACCCATCTGTCCTGAGTGATTGACTCCCAGGCTTTTAGGTGCTTGGCAACGGCACCCGACTGGCTCCAGAGCAGCACAGCCGGGCAATCCCTCATGAAGTGTGGGAGGCTGAAGAGCCACGAAAGGACTCGCGGTCTCCAGAATTGCGGGGCCCTCTGCCGCCTCTGGGACGGCGTCTCCCAGAAAAATTTCTCCGTCCTCTGCCTCTGGAAGGGGAATCTTCCTGCTGTTGATGGAAAAACTTACGTGATTTGCGGAACCACATCTTCCCTCCTCCTTTAGCCTTGGGATAAGGCCGAAAGGGAGTGGAATAACGTGCACCTACGGCAGATAAAGTTTTTCCTTCTTGCTCACAGCAGGTAAGAATGTCTTTAACCTTAGGTCCAAACAAAGAGGACCCATCAAAGGGAGCGTCGGCGAAGGAAGACTTGAAGGCCTCCGAAAATGACACAACGGAGCCAGGCTTGTCTCCGTAGAGCCACGCCTGTGCCTGCCGCTCTACCCGCCCCTTCGGCCGCATATGAAATGAGCCTCATGGACGAGTTAGAAATTGAAGCAAGGATAGCCAACTGAGAGCTAACCGACTGGGCTAGCTGCTCAGGTAGGTTACCTGAGAGGGAATCTGACAGCTCTTTGACCAGATCCCTCTGAAGCCTAGTAAAATGTGCCAAATAATTCAGGGACCTTAAAGTAAAGGCAGCTGAAGTCAGGGTGCGCTTCCGCGGTCCATGCTCCTAGACTCCTTATTAGGAGGATGGACGGACGTTGAAGCCTCTGCCACGTCCTGTTGTGTAGCAGATGCCACCACCATGGCATCTACAGCCACGCCTTTGGTCAGGAACTCCTTCTCGGGAGGGGCAGACAAAAATTTGTTAGGACGAGAAGGGACTGGTTCCACGGTATCTGGATGTTCCCACGCCCTTCGACAAACTAAATCCAGAAGCTCGTCGAAGGGCGGAGATACCCAGGAGGCGGAGGGCTGAGCCCCAAAGGCCTTGAGAAGCACTGACTCATCAGCAGAGGGGGGTTTGGATATCCAGCCTCGTTGTTTGAGGATCTCTAAGATGTCTGCAAATGAGACATCATCCGAGGACGACTGGGACCCCTCCGCATCATCAAGATCAGTGTCCGATGTAATAGACTCGGGGGAGTCCACGTGCTTCCTCTTGCATGATCTCTTCCTTGGGGGCTCCTCTGAAGACAACTCCGAAGAACCCTCAGGAGGAGGGGAACCCCAATGGGGTAACCTCAGGCCCAGGGGCTCCGCTGCCTAAGGACAGGGGAACTGCCAAAGACCCAGTCTCCACGCCCAGGGAAGGTGCCGGTAAAGCCGGAGAGATGGCCGAAGAAGACTTGGCCAAGGCACTCCTCATAGCTCTGAAAGCCGGACCCCCAGAATCCTGGGAGTGTCCGGTCCCCAGAGCCATGACAGCAGACGGAAGTCCCGCAGCCGAAGCACCGAGAGGGAGGCTCGGAACCGACAGCATAGGTCCCGAAACATCACCCCCAGGTCCAGCCGAAGAAGTCCGTGTACCAAACTCGGACCCGAAGGCCAGGGTTGGAGTAAGGGTCGGAGCCGACCCTAAGACCTCTACCGGCTCCAACAGCACCTGCTCCGACGGAGCCGAAGCGGTCGGAGGAGGAATGGCAATGACATGGGCTGCCGGCTCCGAAGCCAACTGGGTCGGAGCCGAAACAAATTTTTGAAAGACTGGGGACTGGAACAGTCTTTGGAGCACCCTGTCTATGTCCGAATCTGACATCCTCGATGACCTAGAGGATACTGAACGGGTTCGAGATGGCCTCTCCAACGGCCCCAGGGGGCTAGGGGACCGGCTCGGCGACTTCGATGACTATCGGCGAAGGAATACCAAACTAGTTTCCATCGGTGCCGAGGAGGGCTTGCGCCGAGGAGGAAGTGTCTGAGCAGGCAACCTTCATCGGCTCCAAACCAGTGGAGCCGATGAAGATGACCCGCCTCTCGATGCCCCAGCCATCGGCTCGAAGCCAGAGGAGTCGAGACTGGTGGCATCGAGGCAGACCGTTCGACCTCGGCTCCAAGTCCTTGGAGCCGAAGGAGAGCCTGCCTATGTCTTTTGGCGGTCGGATCCGACGGACTGGTCGGAGCAGACGCCTTTTCTTTAGCAGGAGAAGGAGAGGATGCTAAAGCTTCTTCAAAGGAGGGTTTTATAATGCCTTTCAATATGAGCTTATTTTTCCTCTCTTGGAGGACCCTTGAGGAAAAAGCGTGACACACGCTGCAGGACTCCTGCAAATGTTTTGCACCCAAACAATAAACACAGAGAGAGTGGTCATCTGTGATAGACATTTTAAAGTTGCACTTGGTGCACTTTTTAAAGCCTGAAGGCCTAGGTACCTGAGACATTCTGAGTTAGTCAAAACACAGTACAAACACTGTAATTAGAAAGAATTTTTTTTTTTTTTTGCTTTGTCCTTCTTTTAAAAGAAAGAGAAATATCAGTAATATAAAGGATCCGAGATCCCTAAACAGAACCGAAGTCACCTACAACCAAAAAGACCGGGAAAGGCCTTTCCACACAAGAGGTACTCCTAGTCAACACTCACAACACAAGAATTCACCAAGTGAATTTCACCAAACGCACTCTAAACACAAGAACAGCTGTTAAAACAGCTTTTTGTTGAAGAATAAAGAAATTCCTGACAGAAAAACTAGTGAAAATAATCACTACTTAGCTCAGCCAGCTCGAGACCACGTCTTCACTTGTTAGCGGCAAACGAGATCTGGGGGACTGGTAGTGGTGCATCCTGGGATATAGTAAGCTCAGCCAATAAGAGACTTCGCTCTTTGGCATAAGAGTGCCGAGTCGGAGCCGAGGGATCGGCTCCGAACCCATCAGTCAGAATGTAGGCGAGATAGGATCACATAACATCCAAGAGTTTCTGCCCAGCATAGGCAGTAGCTGTTGTAAAGTCAGCATTTTGAATTTTGGAATGTCCAGGAACGTATTCAAAATAGATAAATCCAGTATTGGATTCCAAGAATTGTCTTTTCTGGGTACCAGGAAGAGTCTTGAATAAAAACCTTGCCCCTTTTCCTTTTCTGGTACTGGTTGAATAGCCCTCATATCCATGAGGGACATAACTTGTTTCTGAGCCTCTGCCCACTGATTTTGTGGCAGATCTGGCCATCCGTTTGCCAATGGAAATAAAATCTGTACCCCTGGGATACTGTGTTCAATACCCACTTGTCCTGGGTAATTAACTGCCAATTTTTTGCATGAAGTGCTAGTTTTCCCCCAAGGGGGCTGCCAAAAGGAAAGTGCTTGGTGATGGTAGAGGAAAGTCATCGAGACTGCTTACTGTAGGGTTGTCCTTTGTTTCCTCCAGATTTGGAGGTGGAGGCACCCCATTGCTTTGACCTGTAAGAACCTGTGATTGGTATTTGGAGCCTTTTGAGCACCTGGATTTGCCTTGAGTGGCTCTGTTGAACACCAGAAAGGATCAATTTTTAGTAAGCTAGTGCCTACTAAACCTGGGTGGCTGCACTTGCAAGAAATCTTTTACAGTTTGTAGCAAATTTAGCTTCGTCTTCCATTTTCTTTAAAACCTCTTCTGCCTTATTACCAAACAGAGTGTCATGCTGTAAGGGGGCATCCAACAATTTAGCTTTAACATGATCAGGCAGATTTTTCTCCTTGAGCCAGGCATGCCTTCTAATCACAGATCCAGTAACTGCGGCCCTGCAAGAGGCCTCCAAGGAATCAAAACCACATTGCAAAGTATGCTTTTCAACCTGTTCTGCTGAATGCAATTCCTGTAATTCTTTATTTTCCACACAATCAGAAATCAACATCATTTCCTGTTTCAGTAGGCCTATAACATGCTGTTGATATTTAAGCATATGAAATTGGCAGTTTAAGGCTCTGATTGCAAAGGTAGCAGATGTATAAACCTTCTGTCCCCATCTATCCAGCACCCTGGAATCTCTATCAGAGGGGGTAGGATTTTTGGCTGTAGAGGCCTTAACACCCTTGGGACACTGGGAAATAGTATCAGGGTCAGCAGCAGGATGTTTAATAGAAATTTGTGAGAGTCAGGAACCCTGTAATGTCTGTCTGGCTTACTAGGAGCCAGAGGTAGGGAATCAAGAGCCATGCTTGATTCTGAAAACACATCATCAACAATGTCTAATACAGGAGGTGTAGCCAAAGGCCTATGCTGACAAAGAAGAACGAAATACCTAAGCCTCTTCTTTAATTCAGAGAAGTCCTGACTTTCCCAGTGAAAATGTTCCCTTAAAGTATGCAAAGTCTCTCCAAAAGAGTAATCCTCAGGAGGAGAAGCAGATGGGATGGATTCCTCTGCATCAGAATCCTCATAGGGTGGAATGGAAAACTGCTGATCAGAAGAGGAATCAGAAGAAATGGAAACCCGATCTGAAGATTCATAATCAGTGCCTTGCCTAGGCCTCTTAGCAGGGGGGGGGGGGGGTTAGGAACCCCTGATCAAGGTAATTAAGTCCTCAGCCATTTTGATCATCTGTTTTTTAGGCATAGGGGCCTGAGCACGTGACTCATGCGTCAGTTTTTTTGGACACAGAAGATGCTTTTGACCTTGTTTTTGAGGCTGGCATCGGTTTTATATAAAAATGTTGAGGCCTGAAAACACCCTCAGAAACCGGTGCCTGCTCAGCGGCTCCAGACCCATCCAAGGGAGAGACATCTGCGGGTTCAATACTCTGAGAATCTCACGGCATACCGGACTCCGCATGGTTCTCGGTAGAGGCCTGCGACTCAAAAGTAGCGGGTATCAGGGGCTGTGAAAGCGCCTCAATGAGTACCGGCGACTGGCTTAGGAGAAGCTTCGTCGTCTGTTTTGGACCTCAATGGTTTGTCTCTGTCTCTTTCTTTGCGTTTTTTGTGAACTCTGGTAGTCTGAATACTAACCGACGACATTTCAGAATAATTAAACCTTGATCCAAAATATTTACAAGCAAAACTATACAGACGCTTAATAGTGCGTTGGTTAAATCTAGCACAAAACTGACAGCAAGGTACGTTATGATCAGGGCCTAGGCAAGGAATACAGTATAGATGAAAATCCTTATGAGGTATTTGCTTCCCACAAGTAATGCAATTATTAACTTTTACTGACATCAGTAAGGAGCAAGAAAAAGTTTCCCCAACAGGGTACTTAGCTTTAGTTTGAAGACTTCGGTTCTGAAACTCGAATGCGAAAATTTCAGGAGTTGGCCGACCGGCACTTGCGAACTGCTTCTGCTTCGGGCACAACACAGCAAGAAAGACAGAATAAAATGGCATCGGCTGCATGTTTTATACCCCTGACGTCATGGAAGAGGAAACAGCAACCAACGCAGGACCCAAGACTTTGTTATTCAGGCCGACTGAGGGCAATCTGCCAGCAGATTACCCAAATGTAATGACTGCAACAGTGAAACACGAAGAACATCATGTGCATCCAGAAGAAAAAAGTGAGAAGAACCCCTTGGCCAGGATAGCAAGGACAACAGGCTAGAGCAGAAAGGGCAAGAGGTAGGGATCAGATACTGCATATGGTAAGTTTTTACACAACTGTACTATGTCCTTCCATATCACTGTTGCAGTTTTCCCAACATAAGGGAGAGTGCAAAAGCTCAAAAGGAACCCTTTACAGGAGGATAGCACTGAAAAACCCTCAAAAAACCCATGTTGGATAGTTCCAGAAAAGTCAGCTCTAGCCCTGGAAATAGCATCTAACTTACAATGCTTACTGACGGTATGGACAGATGATCAAGTAGCAGCCTCAAGTATGGAATTGTATCCAGCCCCTTGAAAAAAGCACCAGAGGAAGTAACAGCTCTGGTACATTCAGCCTTAAATGAAGAAGAAAGACATATGCTATGAAAGGAATAACAAAAAGAAATGGCTTTAGAAATTCAGGAAGAGCTGGTCTGCTTAGAAACAGCTAAACACAAATACCTGGGGGGGGGGTTTGACAGCTGCTCAGATTTGCGAACAGCTTCAGTTCTAGCCAAATATCTCAGCGGTCTATGCCAGTCCAGGGTGTGAAGAATCTGGTGGTCCCCTGTCATAAACTAATTCTATAAATAAACCAAGAAGAAAGCACTATTGTTGCGAGTCCCCAGACCACAGTTTATTAACACAAAAATCCACAGAAATTAAGCGCTTTCGTCAATCCAGTTGACTTCATCAGAATAACCTTAAAAAACAAATGTAAAGTGTTTATATAATATAAACTAGTCTATGATTGGCTGAGTCATACCCCAATAATAAAACATTTTGTTAAAACAATTAGTGTATAAAGCATTCATCATTAAAAATAGACATAAAAAATGTTTTTCAAAGATCAGTTACATTTCTTCAATGACAAAATATACCAACATATAAAAACCATTCTAATGCAGTCTTGAAACACTTAACATTACACATAACTGTTCCAATAAAACATTTAAATATGTTCTGCCTTTTCTTTGAGTATTGGTAACAGACTTAAATGATCATTCAAGCCAGGGGGAAAGTTTGCTGCTAGCCTCAGTAGCCGTAAAAGTTCTTTTTTATTTAAAGCATTCTGCCAATCACCACCCCCCCCCCCCACCAGCATCTATGTTTATCAGGTCTAGTATAGCAAATTTAAAACCTGTATAACCATCACATTGTGTACTATGTTTGTACAAAGCATTGGTTTCCCTTTTGTTTTTTATATCATACAAATGCTCGTATATCCTGGTTTTAAACAACATCTCGGTCTTCCCAATGTAATAAGAAGTACAGGTGTTACATCTGGCAATATATACCAGCTTACTGGATAAACAGTTACCTCTTTTTAAGTAAATTGTACTTCTATTTTTATTATCCAATGAAATTAAATTGTCTTGTAAAATATAAGAACAATAACTGCACCTACCACAGGGTCTGCAACCATTTGTTTTTTCTTTATTACTTAGATTTTGGTGTTTGTTTTCTAAAAGCCTTTTGAGATTAGGGCCAATTTTAGTAGTAAATACATGTTTTTCCCCTAACACTTGAAAAATGTCATTATCTATCTTAAATATACTCCAGTTCTTATATATAATTTCCTTAACCTGTTTGTATAAAGGACTATATTGTATGATACATGTTTGTTCAAAGCTAACTTTCTTCACGTTCTTATCAGTTTCCCATGCAATGTGTAAACTATTCAAACCTCTACCCAATAGAGGGGTATATTTACTACCCCAACCTTTTAAAACTTCAGTAAGTATAGTATCAATGAAGTCAGCAGGGTAGCCTCTCATGTCCCTTAGAAAGGCAAATTCCCTATGGACATCTTCCCTCAGTGAAGTCATTCTGGCTACCCCGATTGCTTGTCCTTTTATAATGCTTTTCTTTTTTGACAACGGATGGTGACTTTCAAAATGTAAGTAATTATTACAAAAGTTTTTTTATGATATATTTTAGATGTAAATTTTTCTTTGTCCTTAACGATTTTTGTATCCTGATAGCAAATCTCTTGTTGGTGAAAATTAAAAGTAAACTTCAAAAAACTAGTGGTGTGATTGAGATATTGAATGAATAAAGGGATATCCTCAGAGGGTCCCTTCCAAAAATAAAAATATCATCCAAAAATCTACAATAAAAATGATGTTACTGTAGAAGTCGCTTTTTTCTATAACAGAAGAAAGAAACTTCAAAAAAAAGAGTAAAATCCCTTGATTGGAGGAACTCCCTGGTCAGCCTCAGTAAGAAGCTGAGATCCCTCATAAAATCCTCCAAAGCTAGTTATGAAAACAAAAATTGCCACTAATTCTAAAGACAACCACAAAGCATTCTATAGCTATGTCAAGAATCTCAATGGCAACACTCAGATCTGCTCCGAGTTACAGCATAATGGTGCTAAATATACAAAACCAACTGATATTGCCAACATCCTGGCAGACAGGTTCAGTGCTACCTTTACCCCCCCCATCCCCTAAAAGGCCCATCTCTATACCGGAAGAATGCAAAGTTCCTGTAATCACGGCCGCACAGGTAAAAAAAACACACTCTCCAAAGCCAAGAACACAGCATCCATGGGACCTGACAACATCCCAGGCTGTATTCTACACGAAGTACAGAACACGAAGAACAGAACACAGTGGCACCCCACCTAAGTACCATGTTCAATCATAGCCTCACCTCCGGCTTTGTGCCCACTGAATGGCACACAGCAACAGTTATCCCACTCCACAAAGGGGGAGCCACCACGGACCCTGGGATCTACCGTCCCAATTAGCCTGATGAGCCTGGTCTGCAAGGCTAATCATGGAACTTATAAACAATGACATTGGTAATCTCCAAACTCTGGACCCTACCCAGTTCGGGTTTGTAAAAGGTAGATCATGTCTTCTAAACCTGATAGACTTCACCAAAGCCACAGATGAGGGTAATGTGGTTGACACATCCTATCTAGATCTCAAGGCTTTCGACACCATCCCCCACTTTGGAATTATAGATAAACTCACTAAACTAGGTATAAATCCCTATGTCACAAGATGGGTTGCCAACTGGCTCACTGACAGAACCCACACTGTGAAAGTAGCAGATTCCAAATCGAACTTCAGAAAAGTGACAAGTGGAGTACCACAGGGTTCAGTCCCGGGTCCTCTCCTGTTTGGTATCTACTTCTCTGAAGTACAGGCTAACACAGAAGGTCTTTGGCTAACGAAGTTCGCAGATGGCTGCAAACTAGGAGCCATAATTAAAACTCCTAACTATGTGGACATCCTACAAATGCCCACTGAGTGGTGCAGAGCTACAGTTATCCCAATCCTCAAGGGGGGATCCACCTTGGATCCCGGAAACTACCGTCCCATCAGTCTGACAAGCCTTATCTGCAAGGCCATGGAGCGTATTATCATGGAACTTATAAACAAAGACATTAGCAACCTTCAAACACTGGACCCCACCCAGTTTGGGTTTGTGAAGGGCCGATCTTGTCTCCTGAACCTGATTGACTTCTTTGAATCAGTCTCCAGAGCCATGGACAAGGGTAAGGTGGTCCACACAGCCTATCTAGACCTTGCCAAGGCCTTTGACACCATCCCCCACTCTGGAATCTCAGATGAACTTACTAAGTTGGGCATTATTCCCTATGTCACCCAATGGGTTGCTAAATGGCTTACTGCAAGAACCCAAACTGTAAAAGTAGCTGACTCCAAATCCAGCTCCAGACAAGTGGAGTACCTCAGGGTTCAGTCCTGTGGCCGCTCTTGTTTGGCATCTACTTCTCTGAAGTACGGGTCAACACTAAGGGACTCTAGCTAACAAAGTTTGCAGATGACTGCAAACTGGGAGCCATTATTGAAACCCCAAATGATGTGGATACTCTACAAAAGGGCCTTACAGAAACAGATGCTTGGTGCCAGAGCCATGGGCTCAAGCTCAATGCCAAGAAATGTATTGTTATCCCCTTTGGGAAAAAACATGTATCCATGAATTACCATATAGGTGGCAGTAAACTAAACACAGAAAGTGTGATAAGAGACTTAGGGACACAGGTGGACAGTGGTCTCACCTTCGATAACCACATCGCCACAACAGTCAGGAAATCCTTCTATGTGGCACACCTCATCACGAAGGGCTTTTCATCCAGAAAAAAGGAGGTCATTGTCCCACTGTACTCATCCCTCATTAGACCCATTATAGAATACAACGCCCCATTTGGTATGTACCTCTCAAGACATCTGCAACAACTGGAAAGGCCTCAGAAATACCTCACTAAAAGAATCACAGGCCTAAAGCAGATGCCCTACGCTGACTGCCTTAAAAAACTCCAGCTATATTCTGTCGCATATTGTCTACTCAGAGGCAATCTCTGCTTAACATACAAGGCCATTTCAAACCCAGAGTTGTTGAACATGCTACACTTAAAGAAATCCCAATCCCTCAGAGCTACATGCTCCAGGGATCTAAACCTTGTCATCACAATAAACAAAATATGCTGGAGGGATAGGTTCCTGACCCAGAGACTCCCCAGACTCTGGAATAGATTGCCCATACATGTCAAGCAGAGTGCCTCTGGACCTCTTCAAGAGGAACCTTGATGACTGGATGGGAGAAAGGAAATTCACCCCAGGGATCACGTCAGTAGCCCTGCTAGACAGGGGTCCAGGAAAGTAAATAATGTGGGAAGAAATGGCCAAGGAATTGTTATGGCTAGGCTTGTATAGGCCCTAAAGCTGATAGCCTAGTACCAACCTATGAACCCTATGGGCCTCACTGAGACAGATGCCTGGTGTCAAAGCCATGGCCTCAAGCTCAATGTCAAAAAAGTACAGTTGTGTACACTTACCATAAATGTAGATATTAGAGTGTATTCACTGTTGCAGTCATTACATTTGGGTAATCTGCTGGCAGGTTGCCCTCAGTCAGCCTGATTAACAAAGTCTTGGGTCCTGCGTCAGTTGCTGTCCCTTCTTCCATGACGTCAGGTCGTCAGGAGTATAAAACATGCAGCCAACGCCATTACATCATTTTTTTCTTGCCCCAGATGTCAGCTGCCCCCCAAATGGGAAGCAAATAAAATTAAAAACACAAAAAATATACCTCCAATCCGAAAAGCAAATACACCTAAAGGGCTTTTAAGCATAGTGAAAGAAAGTAGAGGTACAGCCAGAGAAAAATAGGGGGTTGGAGGGAGGGTAACCAGGACTGCAACAGTGAATACACTCGAACATCTACATTTATGATAAGTGTACACAACTGTACTATGTTCTTTGTGTTTCACTGTTGTAGTCATTACATTTAGGTAGATTCCCAAAGCTATGGTTGGGTGGAGGGAATTATACAGCATTAGGACCAGCTATAAGGCCCTGCAGGACAGCAGTGGCAAAGCCAGCTCTGGATTTAGAGAAAAGTGGCAAATGAGCTCCAGGTAGCAGCTTCTAGAATGTCCCTGGTAGGAACATCTCTGATAAAGGCTGTAGAAGTAGATGCAGTCCTGGTGGAATGGGATCGGATTCCCTGGGGGATATAGTTTTTCCATGGTGTATATAGCAGAAACAAATACAATGGCTTATCCATTTGGAAATGGTTTGCTTTGAAACAGCCTTTCCCTCTGCCCCTACAGCAAATGCCACCAGCAGTTGTTCAGATTTTCTTTGAGATTTTGTCCTGTTTACGTAAAATCTAAGTTGTCTGTGTACATCCAATGAATGCAGAATCTGCTCTCCCTTGTTCTGTGGATTGGGAAAGAAGTTGGCAAATGAATGGTCTGATTAAGAGCCACACTGGATACCACCTTAGGCACGAAGGATGGATTGGTCCTGAGAGATACTCTGTCCACATGAAAAATGATGAAAGGCTCCACTGCCATAAGAGCCTGTAATTCAGAAATCCTTCTAGCTGAAGTGACTGATAAAAGGAAAGCTGTTTTCCAGGAGAGAAATGTTAAGTCTGCAGTAGCAGCGGGCTCGAAAGGAGGGAGAGTGAGCTTTTCCAATACAAAATTTAGGTCCCTGGCAGGGGTTGGAGTTCTTCTGGGTGGTCTTAAGTTTTTGGCCCCTCTGAGATATTGCTTTAGCAGAGGATGAGACAAGAGGGGAGGTTCTGTGTTGTAATGAGCTGAAATGGCTCAGGCATGGACTTTTATGGAAGAAAAGGACAGGCCCTTGGTGAAGCATCTCAGTTAAGTACTGTGAAATCTAAGGAATGTTGGGCACTGCTGTGCTTAATCCCTTGAGATTGATTCCAGGCACAGAATCTTTTCCATTTGTCAGCATAAGATTTTCTAGTACTAGGCCTTTTCGCCTCCAAAATGACATCCATCACAGGTTTGCTGACGGATGCTAAGGGTGAATTTAGGCGAGTAGCCACACTGCAAGATTCAAAGTTTGGAGCAGAGTGTGCAGAATTTGGTTGTTCTGCTGAGACAGTAAGTAAGGAGCCTGAGGCAGGTTTGCCATGGTGGAAGGTGCGACACTGCGCAGGAGTGGGTACCAGTGTTGGCAAGGCCAGTCTGGAGCAATCAAAATAATTTTTGGTTTGTCCTGCTTGACTTTTAGTAGAACTTTGGAGAGTAGAGGCAGAGGGTGAAAGGCATAGACTGATAGGATGTTCCAGCTGAAGGACAGAGCATCCATTTTCCAGGCTTTTTTGTGATGAGTTCTTGTACAAAATTTGTCCAACTGATAGTTCTAGGGTGAGGCAAAAAGATCTATGTCTGGGCTCCCTCATTTGCGTGTCAACATGGTGAAAATCCGTGGTTCCAGTTTCCATTCATGTGGGTCCATGAGATTTCTGCTTAGTTCGTCTGCTAGAGTATTCAGCTTTCCTGGCAGGAACTGAGCTTGTAGTTGTACTTGATAGGACAAGGCCGTGTTCCACAATGCCATGGTTAGTCTGCAAAGGGGATAGGACTGTGTACCCCCCTGCTTGTTTATGTACCACATAACCATGGTGTTGTCTGTCATTAACTGTCCTGGATGAAGGTAGTCCTTGAAGGCTGTCAGTGCATTCTGTACAGCTAGCATTTTTTTCTGATTGATATGAAGGTGCATTTGATTTGGGCTCCATTTGCCCTGAATGCACTTCCCTGCCAGATGTGCCCCCCAAGCATAGCCTGAAGCATCTGTAGTTAGGGTTTGGGTGGCAGAGGGTGTTGTGAATGGCAGTCCCTTGTTTTGGTGACAGGCCTCTGCCCACCATAGGAACTCTAGTTGCAGGCAAGGTATGACAGGTATCATTGTTTCCAGGCTGTGACAATGCTGACTCCATAGACTTTTTAAGTACCACTGAAGTTTCCTCATATGCAGTCTTGCATATGGAATTAGAAGAATGCTGGAGGCCATGAACCCCAAGGCTTGCAGTATTTGCCTTGCAGAAAGCAGGGTTTTTTTGGCTATCTGTTTGAAATAACTCACCAAATTAATTTGCTTCTCTGGCGTAAGGAAAGCCATCTGGGCAGTTGTATTCAAGCTTGCACCCAGGAATGTAATTTTTTTTTTGACAGGGTACCAGTTGTGATTTCTTTTTGTTTATAGTGTACCCTAGACAAGTTAGAACCCTTTTTACAAATGCCAGATGGTTTAGAAGAATGTCCTTGTTTTCTGCCTGAATTAGACAATCATCCAGGTATGGATATATTTGAATATTTCTTTGCCTGCAAAATGCAATTACTGGAGCCAGGCACTTTGTAAAGACCCTGGGCACAGTAGATAAGCCAAAGGGCAGTGCAGAGAACTGGTAATGCAAGTAGCCTGCTTTGAAGTGGAGGTATCGTCTGCAAGATTCCCTGATTGGGATATGCAGGTAAGCCTCTTTTAAATCTGGAGTTGCCAACCAGGAATCTTTGCCTAGCATAGGAAGTAAATGGTGAAGAGTCAGTATCTTGAATTTTGGAATGTCCAGAAAGGTGTTTAGAGTAGATTAGTCCAGAATTGGATGCCATGATTTGTCTTTTCTGGGTACCACGAAAAGTCTTGAATAGAAACCTTGTCCCTTTTCCTCTTCTGGTACTGGTTGAATAGCCCCCATGCTCATGAGGGAAAGTACTTGTTTCTGGGCCTCTGCCTACTGATGTGGGAGCAGGTCTGGTCATCCGTTTGGAATTGGCAACGTGTGGAAATGAAATCTGTATCCCTGGGATACTATAAAACCCATTTGTCCTGGGTTATAAGTTGCCAGTTTCTTGCATCAAGAGCCAGTTTTCCCTCTAAAGGGGCGGCTAAAAGGTAAGTGCTTGGTAAGTGTAAAGGGAAGTCATTGAGACTGCTTACCATAGGGAGGTGTCTTGTTGTTTCCAGATTTGGAAGAGGAGGCACCCCATTGTTTTGTTCTGAAAGTCCCTTGTGATTGAAACCTGGAGCCTTTGGAATGTCTGGGTTTGACTTGAGTGGCTCTCAAGGGAACTGGAAAGGACCAATTCTTAGTAGGCCAGGGCCTACTAAATCTTGGCGGTTGCACTTGTAAGAAATCTTTCACAGTTTGCATAGATTTAGCTTTATCTTCCATCTTTTTTAAAACTTCTTCAGCCTTATTACTAAAGAGACGGTCCTGTTGTAAAGGAGCATCCAACAATTTTGCTTTAACATGATCAACCAGATTTTGCTCTTTGAGCAAAGCATGCCTTCTTAGCACAGACCCAGTTACAGCAGGCCTCTAAAGAGGCCTCCAAAGAATCAAAACTTTTAGTTATGTACTTACCATAACTTTAGATGTTTGGGATCCATCTCGCCTACATTCTGTACTGATGGGCTCGGAGCCGATCCCTCGGCTCCGACTCGGCACGCTATGCTATAGAGCGAAGCCTCTTATTGGCTGAGCTATTTTCTATCCCAGGATGCACCACCACTAATCCCCCCAGATCTTGTTTGTCCGCATTCATGCACACATACATAACTTGTTTATATAACATTGCCAGATGTTTCAAGATGAAACAACAGGATTCGGACCTTCTGATCTCTTCTGATCTCCAAGGAAGGGGGAAGGAGGGTGGGTTATTAGGAATGTAGGCGAGATGGATCCCAAACATCTAAAGTTATGGTAAGTACATAACTAAAAGATGTTATGTGATCCTATTTCGCCTACATTCTGTACTGATGGGACAGCGTCCCTAGCACCTAAATCCTGGGTGGCTCACTGGAAAACACTTCTGAGCACTGTGGAACCAAATGAAGCTCGCCCCCGAGATGCCACATCCAATTTGTAGTGAGAAATGAAAGTGTGCGAGGAAGACCACGTAGCCGCAGCACAAATGTCACTAATGGCAAGCTTAGAATGGAATGCTATTGAAGTAGCCATAGCTCTTGTAGAGTGAGCTTTGATAGAGGTTGTAAGCTCTTTATTAGAAGAGGAATAAGCCTGAGTAATACAGTCCCTGATCCATTTGGCAATAGTGACCTTTGTGACGGCTTTGCCCAATTTATTATCCGAAAAGGATACAAACAATTGATCTGTTTTCCTTATTTGTTTGGTCCTATCTAAATAAAAACGCAATTGCCTGTGGACATCTAATGTGTGGAATATGTATTCCGCTTTGTTTGAGTACTTTGGAAAGAAAACTGGAAGTTCCAATGACTGTTGTAGGCAAAAACTGGAACAAACCTTAGGGACAAAGGATGGATTTGGCCTGAGAGATACTCTATCTTTGTGAAAAACCAGGTACGGAGGTTTTACAGATAAAGCTTGAAGCTCTGAAACCCTTCTGGCAGAAGTAATCGCAACCGGAAAGGCAGTTTTCCACGATAGAAATCTCAAATCGCATGTTGCTGCCGGTTCGAAGGGGGAGGAAGTTAAGGCACGTAACACCACATCGGGAACCCATGGAGGAGCAGGATGAGAAATCGGAGGTTGTAAAAGCGCAGCACCTTTCATGAAGGTCTTACACAATCTGTTGCTCATTAAAGGTGGGTTTATAGACTCGTGAAAATTGGAAATAGCTGCCAATTGAACCTTGATGGTAGAGACTGAAGAACCTTGATTGAATAGGGAAGTTAGAAATTTCAGGACTTCTGATACGGGAATAGTGATGGGATCCAGGCCCCGGAGTTGAGCCCAAGTAGCAAACCTCTTCCACTTGCTAGAATACAATTTCTTAGTGGCAGACTTGTGGGCCGAAGATAAGATATGTACAACTTCCGGGTCTAAGGTATGATTCCGGACTATAGTTGGAAGAGGAGGAGCCAAGCTGTTAATTTCAAGGTGTGGAGGGACTGGTGGAGTAGTCCCGACTGATAAACTAATAGGTCTGGGATCTGATCCAGGAACCATGGACCGTCCAGTGCATATTTCTGAAGATAGGGGAACCATACCTGACGAGGCCAGTAAGGAGCAACTAAGATCATTTTGCTCCCCAAGTGAGATGCCTTTTGGATCACTCTGAGAAGGAGGGGAACTGGGGGAAAAGCATATAGCAAGCCGGTGGGCCACGGATGGGCTAGTGCGTCCATAGGGCTCTCCCCCGGAGCCGGAGTGAGAAGAACTTTTTGCACTTCGCATTCAGCGGGGTTGCGAAGAGGTCGCAACAAGGAATTCCCCATTTGCTGAAAATCTGATTTGCAACTGTAATGTTCAGAGACCACTCGTGTGGAGAGAGGATAGTTCTGCTCAGTCTGTCGGCTATCACATTGGCCTTGCCAGGGATATGAGTCGCCACTAGAAATCGTTTGGTCGACACTGCCCATTCCCAAACTCTCATGGCCTCTCTGCAAAGGGGGTAGGATCTGGTCCCTCCCTGCTTGTTCAGGTACCAGACTACTGACATGTTGTCGGAGTGAATGGCAATTACGCCCTGAGGGAGGTAATCGTGAAGGGCTTGTAGGGACAGAAACACCGCCCTCATTTCTAAGATGTTGATATGAAGTAGGGACTCTTCCGAATGCCATTTGCCTTGGACTGACCTGCCCAGGGAATGCCCCCCCACCCCATCTGGGAGGCGTCCATAGTCAAAGTGGCCACAGGAGGAGGTGGAACAAAGGGTCGTCCCTAATCCAGGGTTGGAGGGCACCAGCCACCAGCGAAGGTCCCGTTTGCAGGTTTCCGTGATCCATATGAGGTGACAGAGGGAGATCCTGAAAGGACCACTGTGTTGAAAGAAGCCACTGGAGAATTCTCATGTGCAACCTTGCTAGGGGAACTAGAAGAACCGTGGCGGACATAGATCCCAATAGCTGCAGGACCATTCTGGCTGGGGCTTTGGATCTGGGAAGTAAGGCTCGAACTTGAGCCTGTATGGTTTGTATCCTTTCTGTAGGTAGATAGACTCGCATTCGGTTTGAATCTATCTCTACTCCGATGAATCTTATGCGTTGAGATGGCAGCAACACAGACTTTGGCCAATTGAAGGTGATTCCAAGGGAAGTGCCCAGTGATATTGTGGCTTGTAGGCTCCGCAATAGTAGATGCTTGACAGAGGCAGTTAGGAGCCAGTCGCCTAGATAATGGAAACACCTGGAATCCTAGACTTCTCAGGTGAGCAGTCACGACCGCCAAACATTTGGTGAACACCCTGGGGGCTGTGGTGAGACCAAAGGGCAGCGCGCGGAACTGAAAATGACTGTCTCCTAGGCTGAAGCGCAGATGTCTCCTGGACGCTTGATGTACCATGATATGGTAATAAGCGTCCTTGAGATCTATGGAGCACATCCAAACACCTTTCTCCAGCAGTGGGAGAATGGATTGTAGGGTGACCATTCGGAACTTGGACTTTTTGACTGAACGATTTAGAATGCTGAGATCCAAAATGGGCCTAAGTCCCCGGTCTTTTTTGGCATCAAAAAGAATCTTGAGTAAGTCCCTAATCCGATCTGGTCTGTGGGGACCGGTTGGATGACTCCTTTTTGAAGCAGCTTTGAAACTTCTAGGGCTGCAATTTCCCGTTGACTGGGTGGCGGGTCCGGGATTTTTTTGGACTGAGGTAGAGTGTGAGAAAAAGGGATGGCGTAACCTCCGGCGATAATTCGAAGCACCCATCGGTCCTGAGTGATACCTTCCCAGGCTTTTAGGTGCCTCGAAAAACGACCCCCGACTGGCTCCGGAGCTGCACAGTCGGGCAATCCGTCAGGGACTGTGAAAGGCTGAAGAGCCACGAAAGGATTCGCGGTCTCCAGTGTTGCGGGGGCCTCTGCCGCCTCTGGGACGGCGTCTTCCAGAAGAATTTCCCCCTCCTCTGCCTCTAGAAGGGGATCGTCCTGCTGTGAGGGATAAGACTTCTGAGATCTACGGAACCACATTTTCCCTCCTCTTTAGCCTTGGGGTAAGGCCGAAGGGAGTGGAAAATCGTGCCTACGGCAGTCAAAGTCTTACCTTCTTGCTCGCAGCGGGTCAATGTGTCCTTTACCTTGGGTCCAAACAAAGAGGACCCATCAAAGGGGGTGTCGGCAAAGGAAGACTTGAAGGCTTCCGCAAAATGACACAGGTGGAGCCAGGCTTGCCTCCGTAGAGCAATACCTGTACCGCTACTCTACTCGCCGCATAAGAAATGAGCCTCATGGACGAGTTTGATATGGATGACAGCGTAGCCAACCGTCTGGGCCAGCTGCTCAGGTAGGTTACCCAAGAGGGTATCTGAAAGCTCCTTGATCAGATCCCTCTGAAACCTGGTGAAGTGCGTTAGATAGTTCAGGGACCTTAAAGTAAAGGCCGCTGAACTTAGGGTGCGCCACCGCATCGATCCATGCTCCTAGACTCCTTATTAGGAGGATGGACAGACGTCGAAGCCTCTGCTACATCTTGCTGGGTAGCAGATGCCACCACCAAGGCATCTACAGCCACACCTTTCGTCAAAAACTCCTTTTCTGGGGGTGCTGACAGGAACTTGTTTGGGCGCGCAGGCACCGGTTCCACAGAGTCTGGGTGTTCCCATGCCCTTCGACAGATCAAATCTAGAAGCACGTCGAAGGGCGGAGACACCCAGGAGGCGGAGGGCTGAGCCCCGAAGGCCTTAAGGAACACCGACTCGTCAGCAGAAGGGGGTTTGGATTGCCAGCCGCCTCGTTGTTTGAGGGCTTCCAGGATGTCTGCAACGGAGACATCATCGGAGGACGACTTAGGGGACCCCTCTGCATCATCAAGATCAGTGTCTGACGTGAGAGACTCATTGGGGGAGTCAACGTGCTTCCTCTTGCACGATCTCTTCCTTGGAGGTTCCTCCGAAGAAGCTTCAGAGGGACCTCCAGGAGGGGGGGGGGGACCCCAGTGGGGGTGACCTCAGGCCCCGGGGCTCCGCTGTCTAAGGACAGGGGGACTGCCAAAGACCCAGTCTCCGTATGCAGGGAAGGTGCTGGGGAGACCGTGGAGGTAGCTAAAGAGGATTTGGCTAAAGCACTCCTCATGGCCCTGAAGGCCGGACCACCAGAATCCTGGGAAGGTCCCATCTCCGTGGCCACAACAGTAGACGGTGCCCCCGCAGCCGACGCACCGAGAGGAAGGCTTGGGACCGAAAACATCAGCCCCGAAGCGTCCCCCCCGGGGCCGACAGAGGAGGTCTGCGTACCGCGTACCGAACTCCGACTCGAGAGCCGGGGTTGGAGTAAGGGTCGGGCCCGACCCGAAAACTCCCTCGGCTCCACCAGCACCGGCTCCAACAGTGCCAAGGCTGTTGGAGGAGGAACCATAACTACACGGCTCCGAAGCCGAATGGGCTGGAGCCGAAACTAACTTTTGGAACACAGGAGACTGGAAGAGTCTTAGGAGCACCCTGTCGATGTCCGAATCAGACATTTTGGAGGATCTAGATGAGACCGATCGGGTCCGAACCGACTTCTCCATCGGCTCCAAAGGACTGGGGGACCGGCTCCGAATGGACTCTACCAATATCGGTTCCGAGGGAGATCCCAAAACAATTTCCCTCGGTGCCGAGGAGGGCTTCGCGCCAAGGGGAAGAGTCTGAGCGCAACATTCATCGGCTCCAAAATCAGTGGAGCCGATGAAGGTGACCGCCTCGATGCCCCAGTCCTCGGCTCGAAACCAGAGGAGTCGAGACTGGAGGCATCGAGGCAGACCGTTCGCCTCGGCTCCGAAGTCCGTGGAGCCGATGGAGAAGCCTGCCTAGGTTTCTTAGCAGTCGGTTCCGACGGACTGGTCGGAGCCGACGCTTTTTTCTTCTTGGTAGGAGAGGAAGAGGAAGATAGGGCCTCCTCGAAGGAGGGTTTAATCAGCCCTTTCAATATTAATTTATTCTTCCTCTCTTGGAGGACTCTAGAAGAAAACGCATGACACACGCTACAGGACTCCTGTAGGTGCTTGGCGCCTAAACAATATACGCACGAGGAGTGGTCATCGGTTATAGACATTTTATAACCGCACCTCGTGCACTTTTTAAACCCAGAGGGTCTATGTTCTTTTGACATACTGACTAACAACAGACACTAAAACAACAAGTTAAAGTAGCAGAATCTGTTCAGTAATGGAGATTTTACCACAATACAAAAAATTTTAACCAACTTTTTTTTTTTTTTTTTTTTTTAACGAGACAATACAGTACAATATCAGGAAAAACAAATACTGAAAAGGAGGGCCAAGACCCTCTAACTTAAACAGTTACTTGACCTCCTGAAAAAAATGAAAGACACTAGTTAAAGAATAGGGGAAGGCCCCTCTAACTTAAACGGGAAACCTTTCCCTTAATCAAACACAACTTTCCACAACAAATGTCAGCAAAACACACTCGTACAACAACAATAGCTGTTAAAACAGCTTTTTGGGTAAGAATAACAAAATTCCTGACAGGAAACTTTGAAGAAAACAGTACTTAGCTCAGCCAAGTTTGAGACCACGTCCTAGCTTGTAAGCGGCAAACAAGATCTGAGAGATTAGTGGTGGTGCATCCTGGGATAGAAAATAGCTCAACCAATAAGAGGCTTCGCTCTATAGCATAGCATGCCGAGTCGGAGCCGAGGGATCGGCTCCAAGCCCATCAGTACAGAATGTAGGCGAGATAGGATCACATAACATCCACATTGCAAAGTATGTTTTCCAACTTGTTCAGCTGAATGCAATAAATCCTGTAAATCTTTGTTTTCCACACAGCCAGAAATTAACATAATTTTCTGTTTAAGCAGTCCCATGACATGCTGTTGATATTCTAGCATATGAAATTGACAGTTTAAAGCCCCGATTGCCAAGGTTGCAGAAGTGTAAACTTTCTTACCCCATCTATCCAGTGCCCTGGAAACTATCATAAGGGGTAGGATTTTTAGCAGTAGAAGCCTTAATGCCCTTGGGACCCAGAGACATATTTTCAGGATCTGCAACAGGATTTTTGAAAAGTAAGTAGTAGGAGTCAGGAACCATGTAGTATCTCTGTCTGGCTTACAAGGAGCCGGAGGCAGAGAATCAGGAGCCATACTAGATTCTGAAAAAAAACAATGTCTACAACAGGAGGTATAGCCAAAGGCCTATGCCGAGAAAGAAGAAAATCCCCAAGTCTCTTTTTAGATTCAGAGAAATCCTGACTTTCCCAGTGGAAATGTTCCCTTAAGGTATGTAAAGTTTCCCCAAAAGAAAAATCCTCAGGGGGAGAAGCAAAAGGAATGGAATCTTCTGCATCAGGGTCCTCATAAGTAGGTACAGACAATTCCTTTTCATTAGAAGAGTCAGAAGAAATAGAATCCTGTTCAGAAGACTCATAATCAATGTCTTGCCTAGGCCTCTTAGAAGGGGGGGGGGGTTGGCTACCCCTGATCAGAGTAATTAAATCTTCAGCTATTTTGATCATTTGTTTTTTAAGCATAGGGGCCTGCACATGTGGCCCAGGCGTCGGTTTTTAGGCATAGGTCGAGATTTTGGCCTTAGTTTTGAAGCCATCCACGGGTTCCATAATTGAAGCATCTCACGGCATACCGGACTCTGAATGGGTCTCAGTAGAGGCCTGCGAATCAGAAGTAGCGGGTATCAGGGGCTGCGAAAGTGCCTCACTGAGTACCGGCGAACTGGCGACTGGCTTAGGAGAAGCGTTGTCAGCAGTTTTGGACCTCAACGGCCTGTCTCTGTCTTTTTCTTTGCGTTTTTTATGTATTCCGGTAGTCGGATTGCTAACAGACGACATTTCTGGATAATTAAAGTGTGAGCCAAAATATTTAGAAGCATTTGATAGTGCGTTGATTAAATAAAGCACAAAACCGACAGCAAGGTAGGATGTGGTCAGGGCCTAGGCAAGGAATACAGTACAAATGAAAATCCTTGAGGTATTTGCTTCCCACAAGTAATGCAATTATTAACTTTTACTGACATCGGTAAGGAGCAAGAAAAAGTTTCTCCAATGGGGTACTTAGCTTTTTAGTTGAAGACTTCGGATCTGAAACTCAAAAACGAAAATTTTAGGAGTCGGCCGACCGGCACTTGCCAACTGCTTCTGCTTCAGGCACCGCACGGCAAGAAAGACTGATGTAATGGCGTCGGCTGCATGTTTTATACCCCTGACGACCTGACGTCATGGAAGAAGGGACAGCAACCGACGCAGGACCCAAGATTTTGTTAATCAGGTCGACTGAGGGCAACCTGCCAGCAGATTACCCAAATGTAATGACTGCAACAGTGATACATTAAGAACATTTGCATTGTTATCCCTTTTGGTAAAAACTCTGTACCCATGAACTACCCCATAGGCGGTAGTCTACTTAACACCGAAAGTGTGATGAAAGACCCTGGGACACAGTTTGACAGTAGTCTCTCCTTTGATAATCACATCGCCACAGTAGTCAGGAAATCCTTCTATGTGGCACACCTCATCACAAAAGGTTTCTCATCCAGGAAAAAAGAGGTCATTGTTCCCCTCTACCCGTCATTCATTAGACCCATTATAGAATACAGCACCCCTTTTGGTATGTACCTCACAAGACATCTACAACAACTGGAAAGGCCACAGAAATACCTCACAAAGAGGATTACCGGCCTCAAACAGATGCCCTATGCAGACTGTCTCAAAAAACTCCAGCTTTACTCAGTCATATATCGCCTACTCAGAGGCGATCTCTGCCTAACATACAAAGCTATGTCAAACACAGAGCTGTTTGGACATGCTCCACTTAAAGAAATACCAATCCCTCCGAGCTACATGCTCTAGGGACCCAAACCTTGTCACCACAATAAACAGAACATGCTGGAGGGATAGGTTCCTGTCTCAAAGACTTCCCATACTCTGAAACAAACTACCTGAAAAATCTTGAGGATTGGATTTGAGATAGGAAATTTACCCCGGGGATCACTTCTGTGGCTCTGCTCAACAGGAGCACAGGAAAATAATTTTCTTGGGTGGCGAAAGCCAGGGTAACGTTTGTCTTGGCTTATCTAGGCCCTAGGGCCAATAGCCTAATACCTACCTATGAACTGGCAGACTGTAGAGAAGGAACAAAGGAAGGCAAATTGAACAGATTGATTAAGGGATAACTCATGGACCTCTTTGGACATAAAAGACAGATTAGTATGATGAGACACCCTAACCTTGAGAAAAAACTAAGGAAAGAGGAAAGGCCATGAGGGCCGGGAGTTTAGAAACCGTCTTGGTCAAAGTAACAGGGAAAAGAAGAACAGTCTTCCAAGTACAATGCTATAAGGAAGCTAAAGCAGCAGGCTCAAAAGGAGCCCAAGTCAACTTTTCAAGAACAAAATTTTTGTGTTTTTTAACCAATTGTTTTTTCTGTGTGACCTTTTCACTCATTGTTTTAGTTCGTTAGTTGGGATATTTTGCAGTCACCCTATGGTTTATGGATATCAGCTGGGTGCGACAACCTTGTGTTTCCAAATGTTAGCCAAACATTCCACTTGTGCTGTACTGATGATGTCTTAAGAAGGCAGAAACATGCATGTCCATAGCTAGTTGGGTTTGGCCTTTTTGGCCTGAATTTGTCCATAAACAGACTTAAAAAAGAAAGTCAAGGATATTCAGAATTGTCACTTAGCTGAAACACCTGATGTCCTTAACAGGTAATTTTCATATATGCCATGTCGCCTCTAATACAAGAGGTTTAAGGCATCACACAGTGGAAAGGCTAGGTTTGCTAGATTTTTCTTTTTGTGTTTTTTAACCGATTGTTTTTTCTGTGTGACCTTTTTACTCATTGTTTTAGGTCCCAGGAAGATGGAATAGGCTTCCTGGGAGGCCTAATAAGAAGGATGACTAAGAAACTGACCTCAAAGCCAGAGGAGGAGTCAAAAGGCAGATGAGCAGAAATTGCCGATAGGTGGACTTTAACTTAAGACTATGACATCCCAGCATGGAGCAGATCACACAAATAAGAGAGGACCAGAAGAACCTCGCAAATAGAGGATGTTGATGACAAGAGAGGGACCAGAGAGAAAATCTCTTCCATTTGGACAAATATGATTTCCTGATAGTGGGCTTCTTGGCCTCCTGCAGGACTAAGCACATTCTCAGAAAAGCAGTGCCAAAAAGAGATCAAAACTCTTATCACCCACAGCATCAGTTGAAAAGTGGGCAACTGAGAATGATACGAGACCCTTTGTCTTGTGTGAGAAGGTCCACCAGGTGAGGTAACTTGTGGTGACTGCCCCTGGCCAACTGAGAAAGAAGGGGGAACCAATGCGGTCTTGGCCAAAAGGGAGTCACCAAGATTTTGAGTCCTGCGCCCGATTTTGTGAAAGACTCTTGGAAGCAGAGAAAAGGGAGGGAAAGCATACATAAATATTGCTTTCCAAGCCAGATGACCTGGGACCCTGGGACTCTGGAACAGAAACGAAGAAGTTATCTGTTCAGAGGGGAGGGAAAAAGAAGTATGTCCATGAACACATCTCTGTGACACATCCATTTGTGAGCTTGTGTGCTGGACCTGCTCAAAAGTCTGCCACTAGATTGGCATGTAGGCAGCCTGAAGAGAAACTTGATATTTGATAGCTAGGTCCCAGACTTGAAGGGATAGCCTGCAAAGAAGGTAGGACCTTGTACCCCCTTGCTTGTTAGCATACCACATCACTGTGGTATTGACTGTGAACATTTTTGAGAGGCCAGGGATGAAAGAAGGTACAAGAAGCCTAGAGCTAGAAGTAGAGCCCTCATCTCCTTGATGCTGATATGGTCTGACCACTGAAGAAGAGGCCAGACATCCTGAACCTTGACAGCACCAAAGGAAGCTTCCCAACCCCTGTCTGAGGAATCTAAAGAGCTTTGAGTCATGACTGGTGACTGGAAAGGAAGCCCCAAGTTGAGAGAAAGTTGATGAATCCACCACTGAATCTCAAGCCTGAGACAGGGAAGGAAGGGAACTAAGATGTCCAGGTGGTGACAATGCAATCCACACTAACTTGAGGTACGACTGAAGCTTTCTCATGTGCATCCTGGCCAGAGGCAGCATGGGAATGCTGGAAGCCATAAACTTCAGGACCCAAAGAAAGTCCCTGGCTCGGACTGAATCCAGAGGAAGAGGAGACTGGAAAAAGGCAATGAGAGACAGGACCTTGGGGTAGGCAGAGGTGCCAGCATGGGGAAGGTCTGGTCCTGCAACCAAGGAAAACATGATCCTGAGAAGTAATAGAGATTGATTTTTGAAAGTTTACAGTGAACGCCAGACTCTGCAGTAGAGAAATAGTAAACTGGAGATCCTGAAGCAGAGCCTAGATGGATGAGGCCTGAATGAGCAGATCGTACAGATAAGAGACAGATCTGAACCCCTCCCATCCTGCAAAAAGCCATGACAAGAGCGAGACATTTGGTGAATACCCTTGAGGCAGTAAAGGCACCAAAGGGCAAAGCAGAGAACTGAAAATGCAAGGAAGAAACAGAGAATCACAAACATTTCCTGTAGAGGGGATGGATGACCATAGGAAGGTAGACACCCTTGAGATCCAGACAGACCAAAAAGGCCTGGGGAAGAAGAACAGGAAACAAAGTTTGAAGCGAAGCTTGATAACCAGTACAGAAGAAAGGAATTCAGTCATAGCGCTCAGACTGGTGGCAAAGAAGTTCAGAAGTGTGTGCATCTGTATGTCACCTTTATGCCCTAAGCCTTTCACGAGGTGCATATGTGTAATGTATGACACCTGTAGATACTAAGGCTTTGGTATACTGGCCAGACAGTGGGCTACCCTTGGCAGGAGATCCCTCACATTAGGAATACTATAACAGTGATATGGCAGGACATCTAAGGTATGTAGAGTATATTCTCCTTTGTTAGTAACGCCTGGAAAAATATTGGCAAATCGATTTGTTGGTCCAAGTTAGATTCCGAAGTTAACTTGGGCAGAAAGGATGGATTTGCCCTCAATGACACTCTGCTGGTGTGAAAGATATGAGGGTTTGCATGAAAATGCTTGTAATTCTCATACATGCTTTGCTAATGGAATAGCAATCAAGAAGACAGTCTTCCATGAAAGAAACTTTAGGCCTGATGAAGTTGAGATCTCATACGGTTTTTGTGTTAGGAACTGAAGTAAAATTGTAATATCCCACATTGGGGGTCTCAGTAAGAATGTTCCTTTAAGGCAGACCTTGGTCACTTCAAGAGAAGCAATGGCAGTATCGTTATATCCTTTGAAATGGCAGGAGTCTAGACTTTGATTATTAAGCAGCTACAGCCTGCCTTAAATAATTCAGAAAGGAACTCCAAAATCTCACATAAAGGGGTCTAACCCTTTTGAAGAGGCCCATAAAAAAAACTTTTCCATTTGCTATTGTAAATCTTCTTGGTTGACTCTCAGAGAAAGAAACTATATGAACAATGAGACAGAAAACCTGTAATTTCTGGCAACTGTTAAAATTGGAGAAACCATACTGTAGGTGTTAGAGCCTTGAGATCTAGTAGAGGTAACCCGGATGGATGACTGAGGAAATCCAGAATGGGATCTAGAACTCATGGTGGGTGCAGAAGATGAGGCCTAAGAAAGGGGAACCACATCTGCTGAGGCCAAAAAGGGGCAATGATGATTACTTTGGTGTTGTACTCCATTGGCTTTCTGGATGAAATGATGATGATGGGAATTGGATGAAAAAACATAAAGGAGACTGGGGGGCCAAAAATGGACCAGAGCCCTTCTCGGTGACTACTTCTGTGGAGCAATGAGGGCAAAGATACTTCACAAATCAACAACAAATGCAGAGGTTAAGAGGTCATAGCAAGGTTAGCCCCAGCGGCTGACACTCAGCACTGCCACTGTGGTGTTGACAAACTGCTCATGAGGCAATAGAATACTCCTAGTATTCTGGCAGACAAATTGAGCAGATGTCCCACATATATGCATTGCTACGAGAAAGCAGATCAAAAACATTGTTCCCTGCCAAACTCTCATGACTTCCTAGCTAAGAGGGTACAAGCGTGTTTCACCTTTGTTGATATACCAAACCACAGACATGTTGTCCGAGTAGATGGTGATCACATCCTTGGGTAGGAGATCCTGAAAGGCCTGCAACGTTAGGAGGACTGCCCTCAAGTCCAAGACACTGATGTGAAGTTTGGCCTCTATTGATGACCACATCCCTTGAACTGTCTTCCCTTCTAAATACCCCCCCCCCACCCTAGAAGGGAGTTGTCCATGGTGAATGTGGCTTTGGGAGTAGGGGAACAGAAGGGTCTGTCCTCAACAACTCCCTGGGATGTAATCCACCACTGTATATGATCCTTGCAAAACTGTCAGGTGAATCCTATTGTGAAGAGGTTGAAGTTTCTGTGACCATTGTACAACTAGTGTCCACTGTAAAACTCTCATGTGATACATGGCCCGGGGAACCAGAGTGACAGAGGAGGGCATTAGTTCTAAGAGTTGCAGAATGGGACTACAGACCTTAAAGATTTGACTCCTGTTCGTGAAAGTTTTGTTATCCAATGAATGGTGTCTATGAGGCAGTTTATGAATTCTAAGCTCTGAGAGGGGGGAGAGCATGCTTTTGCTGAAGCTGATTGGAACTGATATAGTAGATTCTTGGAGGTAGCAGTTAGAAGCCAGTTGTCTAAGTATGGGAAGACTTGGATCAATTGCAACTGAAGATAAGCTGTTACAACTGCCATGATCTTGGTGAACACCCAGGGGGCTGCGGTGAGACTGAATGGCTACGCTCTGACTGACTTCCAGCCAGAAACAGAGGAATCTCCTGGATTGACTCTGGATCTTGACATGATAGTACGCATCTTGGAGATTGATACAGTATATCCAATCATCCTTCCTCAAAGGAGGTAGAATAGACTGTGCCATGACCACCTAGAACTTTGCCTATTTTACATATTAAGATTACTAAGATCCAATATTGGTCTGAGGTCCCCCATCTTTTTTGGGAGTAAAACAGTCACCGGATTCTAGCTGGTCTGGGGGAGCAGATGGATGACTCTTTTCTAGTAACTTTGAAAAGTCTGCTGCGGCAGATTCCAACTGATTAGGTGGAGTATCAGGAATCTTCAGCCTTGCTCTTGGGGAGTCTAAAAAGGGTGTAGTATAACCTCTGGTAATGACCTTCAGTATCCAAGAATCAAAGTTGTTTGTTTACCAGGCTAGAGGGTGTAATGGAAAGTATTTCAATACTGCTTCCAGAATGCAGCAGTCAGGCAAACATTCCAGGATGCCGATAAGGTTTCTCAGTGAAATACGCATGGAAACCTTGACTTTGTGGTTCACCTCTGCCTCAAAGGTGATGTTCAGTCAAAGTGCCTCCTCATTTGCCTCAGGGAGGTCCTCTACCCAGGACTGCCCTGGTGAAAACCTTGGGATTTCTTGAACAACATTTTCCTTACTCCTCTTTGATCCCTGTAAAAGGATTTTGAGTAGAAAAATGGATCCCTATGACAGACAAAAGTTTACCATCCTGTTCATTCCTGGGAAACATTTCCTTTACTTCTGGTCTGAATAAGGTGGAGCCATCATAAGGTGCATTCATGAAAGACATCTTAAAGCTTTCTGCAAAATCACAAAGTTGCAAACAAGCATGATGTCACATGGTAATACTTGTGCCGGCTGGCCTTGCTGTACCATCTGCTGCAGTAGATAACAGTCTCATGGCCACATTCAAAGATGACTGTAGGGTAGACATTTTTGTATCAAATGATTTCTGGATGTCTGGAGGAAGGCTACTCGACAGGGACTTTGAAAGCTCCTTGATCAAGTCCCTTTGGAATAGTATCAAGTGTGCTAGATAGTTCAGCCCTCAGAATGCAAACGTAACTGAAGTGTACTTCTGTTTCCCAGTCTATCCAATACCCCTGAATCCCTGTTCAGGGAATGGACAGAGGAATTTTCTTTGGACAGTTCATTTTCTGTGGCTGCTGCTACCACCATGGCATCTACTGGAGGACCCTTAGCCCAATGCTTTCCATCTTTGGGGACAACTAGAATTTTATCCAGCTTTTTGGGGATAGGCTTTGCCACATCAGGTTCCTTCCAAGCCTTCTGGGAGATGAGATCAGTCAAGGAGTCAGGAAGTAGGACCACCCAGGCCAAAGGTCCAGAAACGAAAGCTTCAAGAAACACAGATTCATCAGAAGGAGTTCCAGTGGACCCTCCCTTCATCACTTTCACAGTGTCTCTAAAAGAGATGTCTTCTTGGACGGCCTTCTCCATCATTTAAGCTGGTGTTCTCAGTGACAGACAAGAGAGGAGTCAATATGCTTCTGCTTGCAAGTCCTATTCCAGGGAATATGCCTTGAAACTTCAGAAAGAGAGAGACACCTCGGAGTTAGATGTGGAGCTTGAACAGCTAACATTCTCAAAGCTAATTGGACCTGTATGTCCCTGTTGACCAGAATGAGTGGAAGGTGGTACAGGCTCCAGTGGGAGTCAGGAGGGATCTGAACTCTGTGCACACACCAGTCTTCTTGGTCTAGCCAAGGCCCTCTCCACAGCCCAAAGGTCGACTCAGGCAATGGAGCTAAAGAAAAACCACACACTATAGCAGAATTGATAGCCTTCTTGGCTCCAAAGGCAGGCAGCTTTGAGGCAGACCTTGGAACTGAGCTATCCAGGGCCAAAGCTTCGAGCAGTAGGTATGGCTCCAAAAACTTCAGTCAGCCCCACAGTCAGGGCTCTGATTCCAGGACTCTACATTGCTGTACTGATGTTGATAAGGTGAGGGAAGATGTCAAATCTGAAGTCTCCAGGGCTATCGGATTCAACACTGGTATGGTGGGGGGAAGACTATATCCCATATGCGTCAGCTTTAGAAAGGGAGACTGCATTGGAATTGGCAAAGTTGGTGTCAAAGGGTCTGAACTTACTCCCCTCCTCAGGGGTGGAGCTGGGAGGACTCCCATCTGAATCTGTCCCCTCAAAAATGTCCTTATCGTATGGCTGACATCCAGTTCAGCAAGGCTTCTACTGAACTGACCAGACTTTTAGGAACAAGCTACTGATTAAGGTCTCAATAGAAGCTTCTGAAGAATCAGGGAGTGAAGACTAGGGCTAATTGGCCCTGGAGAAAAGGAAGTTTTTAGTGTGGGAATTTGGATACTGGACACAGAAGGATATGACTGCTTTGATATCTTAGGAACTGGACCCCAGACAGGAGATGGAGCTGTAAATCTTTTCTTAGGTTTGACTCATTCTTGGCCTTTTTTCTGTTTTTCCTTAGGTTTGTCTCCATCTCTTGTATTTCTCTTTTACCTTCAATCTTTTTCTCTCTCCTTTTCAGCAAAAAAAGAGGTAGTGGGTGCCTTTAAATCAGAAGACGTTTTGGACCCTGTTTGAGGGGGATGGAGCCCTTTCAGAATGAGTTTCTTTCCTTCCCTGGAAATCACTTGTGACAAACGAAGCACAAATACTGCAGGTGTCCTGCAAGTGGGAAGGCACTAAGCAGTACACAAAAAGAGTGCGGTTTTTGAGGCGAGATCCTATGCCCACAGGAGGAACACTTTTAAAAGCCTGTAGACTTCTCCCACATCAGAAGAAAACAAATTCATAGTAGCAAAAAAGGGTATCTATACAAAACAAAACAATAAGAATTGTGTGTGTGTATATTTTATATATATATATATATATATATATATATATATATATATATATATATAAATAATGTGCACATACACAAGTATATCTACATATATACATTTATATATATATATATATATATATATATATATATATATATATATATATATATATATATACACACACACATACATATATATATATATATATATATATATATATATATATATATATATATATAAAAATGTATTTACTTACACATACGTAAATCTAAAGTTAACACACCACAAATAACACAAGAACTAGGAAAAAACTACACTAACACTATAAATTAGTAACACGGATACTAATTTTTATCCCCCCAAAATTTTCAGTATTGAGCTACAGGGAAGTAAAAGTTTTCACTTATTGTGAAACAGGATAGAGCTCTCAGTCAAGAGCTCTCAGTCAACACATCTGGTTAGGCAGGTGACAAACAAGATCTTAGGTAATTCAGGCAGGAGAGAGGAAATGGGAATAAGGGAGCAGTCAGTGTAGGATCCAATATTAAGGTACAAGGCACCAAGATCAAATCTGACTGGATCTGTCTACCCACACACTGAATCAGACAAAAATAGGCATTGAATCTATAAACAAGAAATTTATTCACAACTAGGGAAAGGAAGGTGTTATCAGAATATGCTTTTAGATCCCACCAAAAAGTTTAAAGGAAGCTTGATACCTTTTTAAAAGGTCAGTGGAAAAAGGCACCATTGATCTAAAGGACATATATATATATATATATATATATATATATATATATATATATCCCCTAAAGTACATAAAAGGTCTAACAATCCACCATGCAGCTCCATAAAGTTGGGTTGATGGTCCTTCAATGAACCACTATCTGAATTTCTATCCTTTTTTATTTCCTTACTACTGAAGCTACACATTTTACAGTGCAAGACATTCAAATGGAACAGGGTTGGTACCCATGTGCATTAGATGTCAAATCACTGTGCACCAACATATCCTATCGGCCAGGAACTGAAGCAATGTAGTATTAGTTATACAAGCAGATATATAAAGTTGAAGTTTCAGTACAATTTTTTTCTGCCTCACTGAACATATGCTGAAGAAACATGGAGTTTTATTTTTACCATGAATGTTATCTACAGGTACAGACACAGCAATGGACACATCTTTGTATCCATTTATGCAGACTTATTTAGGTTCATAGGTATATACTACACTAACCAACACTAGGGCCTTTATAAGTCTAGCCATGCAGCCCAACCAAACTGCATCCCCTGGTAACATTTGTATCTTAATTGGGGGTTATGCTTGTTAGGCGGTTGTTACGAAGTTAAAAGAGGGGTATGTTTGTTAGGGCATGGTTACTGTCGGCCTATGTCTATAAGAGACATGGGGGCCAGCTTGGGAATGAATTTGCGATTTACCATCCAACGGTCAAGTTTACATTTGAATAGGGTTAGGGATGGACTCTACTTCATATGGACAGGGAACCTATTCCAGAGCATGGGGATCCTTTGAGTCGCATATCTGTCTTGCCGCATGTTCTATTTATGCCACAATCAAAGTTCAAATCCCTGGATCTAGTGTTCTTGGTGCTGCTTGTTTTGTAGATGTACAAAATCATGGCTGGATGTAAGGATGTTTTATATGCCAAGCACAGATTGCTTTTCAACAACCTGTAGGAGATTGAGCATACAGACAGGTCACTAAGGCACTCTGTACAGGACAGTGTGTTAATATCCTGGATTCTGTTGGTGAGGAATCTCGGTTGGCCTTCCAACTGCTGTATATGTCTAGTCAGGTACATGCCAAAGGGGGAATTGTACTCAATGATGGGTCTAATAAGGGGTGAATAGAGTGGTGCTGTAACTTCCTTGGACCTGGATGTCATACCCTTTTACTTATAAGTAGGGCAACACAGAACGATTTTCTTATTACCTTGGATATGGGTTGGTCAAAGGCCAGATTACTGCCTACATATGTTTCTGGATCAACTCTTATGGGTATATTCTATTACAAGTGGAGTAATTTGCTTGGGTAAACGTTTTCTGAAAAGGCACTATAATTCACTTCTCTGCACAGAGTTTTAATCCGTAGTTTTGGCATTTGTCATTTGTCTGTGTTACATCCTCTTGCAGGACGTTAATGTCATAGAGGGAATTTATTATGATAGTTCCCAATTTGCAGTAGTCTGCAAACTTGGTGTGTGAGCCAGAGGCCCTTGACATTAGCCTTGACCTACAAGAAGTAGATGCCAAATAGGAGTGGGCCCAGCATGGAGCTCTGTGGTACTCCACTGGTGATCTGCTACTTGGTGGAAGTGGTCTCACCAATCCTGACTTCATAGGTCCTATCTGTGAGTCAGCTGGCAATCAAGCAAGTTGTGCAGTGATTTATGCTAGTTCAGTGAATTTGTCCACAATATCTTAGTAGGGTATTGTGTTGAATGCCTTAGCCAGGTCTAGGTATTTAGTATGCACCATTTTTCTCTTCATCCATTGCCTTGGTGATCTTCTCAAAGAAGCATATCAAGTTAAGTAGGTATGACTTTCCCTTGACAAAACCAAACTGGGATGGGCTCAGTGTCTGTGTGTTGCCGATGTCGGTTTATCATTTCTGTGATAATTCATTCTATGGCTTTGAATATCAGCTCACTCAGACTACTGGGTCTGTAGTTCCTGAGGTCGGCTGACAGCTCACCCTTACAAAGAGGTATAACTGTTGCAGCCATCCATTCACTTGGTGTGTAGCCTATTTTGAGGCTGCAGTTGAAAAGTGACTCCAGTGATCCTGATGGGTCTTGTTTCAGGGTATTTAGGAGACAAATTAGAATACTGTTGGGCTCCACTGAGCCTTTGTTTTTAGGTTTAGTGAGCACTGCTATGACCTGCTCCCTGACAGACAGCTAGGGGTGGGTGGGGGGGTTATGCTATTAGAGATTTCACAAGGGGTGGCAAGGGGGGGGGCAAAGTCTGAGCTGAATTTGTAGGTCAGCAGATTCGCTATGCCATTCTGATCAGTGAAGGTGGTACCATTTTCTACCAGCTCAGCAAACTGTTGCATGTTACCCTTCAGGTTTCAGACAAGGCTCTGAAAGGCCTTGTAGTTGTCTTCAGCCGAAGACGCTATCTTTACCCCATAAATTACCTTGCTGGATTTAATTAGTTCTCAGTTTCCTTAGTGAGCTGTTGTCCTTTTTTACTTTGGCCATGACTTTCTTTTCCCTTTATTATTCAACCTGTTAAGATTAGGATTCTACCAGTGTGGTTTGTTTAGGGTTACTTCTTGTAGGTACAGCAGACTCTATGCAGCCATGGTGAATATTTCTACACAGATGTTTTCCAGGTGGATTTCTACTTCAAATGAGACAGCTTTGTGATCTGACCTACATGTCATGGGGGAGTGCAGCACTGTCCCATATTGGTGAGAACAAGGTCCAAAATGTTTGTTGAAATGCACACTAACTCATCAAGGGCATTTGTGTTAAAATACAGGAAATGTGTCTACAAGTTGGTGGCAGTGTACATTTCCCACTCTGTAGAGGGGTAGTTAAAGTCTGCCATGAATACGGTGTTTGGTTGAATGGAGAGTACCTCCAGTAGATCTAGATAAGAGTTGTGGGATTCTTGAGACAGGTGGTGACCTATAGCTTGCTACTTATGCCATGGATATCAGGCACATGTATTTAGATGGTTAGTGGCTCTTCTGGATTTCTGACATTGTAACCATTTGAAATGGCAGGACCTGCTAGAGCGAGTCCTGAAACAAAGACTGAATGGCCGAAAAACAGACTTACATTTCCTAAGCCCGAGCTGGCCATGTCTTGGAATATTCCCTTTTCAACTCGTTATGGCAATATCGGAGTTGGTATAACTTCAGGGGGGTGTGGGAGTGCAGGGGGGCTTACTTCCCTGAAAAAAAAAGAAGTTTAAAGAAGAGTGATCTTTCAGATTTGCTCTATTCCTGGGTTTTCTGTCTTTTTTTAAGGCTTGTTGGCACTCAACATTACGGGTGGGGACATTTTAACAGAGACCCCTTCTTACACTACTGACCTGCAAGAATCTGTACATTTGAATGAAAGTAGCTTAGGTTTAGAATTTATGGTAGAAAAACTTTGTACCATTTCATACATGGCTGTCTTCACAACTACGTGTCAGAATGGTACTTTAGATACCACCTTGAATAAAGAATCTTTCTACAAAAACTCATTTTCATTGGTCACAATTTGCCATTCCCAACATGTAATAGAAATTATACCAACATCACAGTTTTTAAGGGCAAAAAGAATTTGTTCACAAGAGATGGAATACCATTAATTTCTCCCAGGAGGACACAGAAAGGCAAAATTCTTTGCAAGTTCAAAGGAGAAATCTGAATTATTAAATGTACAACACATGCAAGTAACCCACTTTGATTCTATGTTGCTTATTATCACATTTTAAAGTAACAGTCATAATATCAGAGAGTTAGGTAAGAAATATTGGGCCAGTTTACAAGCAGATAAGGACATTTCAGAACTCGGAAAATATTTGGAAATTTATTTACAAAATAAGAAAAACCCTTACACAACTTCTGAGTGATCTCAAAACTACAAAAACACAATGGAGGCTACCATACTGAAGGGCAGTTCACCATGTAGACAATATTCAGTTTGTAAACATGCAATTAAAAATAGTCAACTTCACATAGTAGTTAGTATTTCTGAAACGTCTCAAGCATTCCTCTTCCAGTACTTATTTATATACATCCACACACTGGCCCTAAAGAGTCATTCTTCAAGATCCCAAACCCCCCTTCTGAAAAAAAAAAACACAGCAAGTTTAAAAATATATACCATCTGACTGTATACAATACCTGTAACACAAGTCTCTAATTTGAAGTTAGGTAACGCACTACTTCCCTGACACAAGTACCATTGCCAGAGACAAAGCCACATACTTCAGATTAAGAAATCATACCCTCTAGCTGTAATACATTGCACCTGCAATCACAAAGGGAATGATAGTGTAGTCATAATCTTTTCTAATATAACTGCATACTGCAATCCCATCCAAACAAACAGCTTACTCTAGCCTTATTAAGATAAATGGCCAGTAATAGACATTGCCCACAATGTCCATAAACATCAATGGAAGAGAGATGTCTTATTATGGATTACATTTAACATAAAAGGAGAAAAAAAAATAAAAAGAAGTTACATCTTATCATAACATTCCATCTGTGTTGTCGATCTTCACCAATCCTTGATTGTGGACTCTGTTCCAAGCCTTCGGAACCGACTGACGTTATTCCAGCTCACGCCTTCCAAAAACTCTCAAGCTAGGCTCTACCCATGATGCTCCTCACCAAATTACCTCTGATCAAGTCTGCCTACAATAGTGGCAGACAAAAAATAATAGATAACAGACCATATCCATGTCCCTATTATGAAGCCAGTCTTTGGGAATACTCAGTCCACCAAAGGTTCTAAAGCAGGGGAAAGTAGGGTGGGAATGTCAAGGATTAGTGAAACTCGACAACACAGATGGAACATTATGGTAAGGCATAACTTCTTTATCTGATGTCATCAATCTTCATGTAATCCTTGACTGTGGGACAAAGTCCCTACCTACCTGAATCTTGGGAGGTCTCATGGAAGAATATTCCTGAGCACCATCGAGCCGAATGATTGTTTAATGGAATTTTGGAAAGTCAGAGGATGCCTGATGAGTGAAGAAAAAGTTTTTTGGTACCTATCTTTAAGAATAAGGGTGATGTGCAGAGCTGCAGTAACTACAGAGGGATAAAATTGATCAGTCACGGCTTGAAGTTATGGGAAAGAGTAGTGGAAGCAAGGTTAAGAAGGGAGGTGATGATTAGTGATCAGCAGTATGGTTTCATGCCAGGAAAGAGCACTACAGATGCAATATTTGCTCTGAGAGCGTTGTTGGAGAAATACAGAGAAGGTCAGAAGGAGTTGCATTGTGTCTTTGTGGACTTAGAGAAAGCATATGACAGGGTGCCTAGAGAGGAGTTGTGGTACTGTATGAGGAAGTCGGGAGTGGCAGAGAAGTATGTAAGAGAGGTACAGGATATGTACAAGGGTAGTGTGACATTGGTGAGGACTGCGGTGGGAGTGACAGATATGTTTAAGGTGGAGGTGGGTTTATATCAAGGATCAGCTCTGAGCCCTTTCTTATTTGCAGGGGTGATGGACAGGTTGACAGATGAGATTAGACAGGAGGCCCCATGGACTATGATGTTTGCAGATGACATTGTGATATGTAGTGAGAGTAGGGACTAGGTTGAGGAGACCCTGGAGAGGTAGAGATATGCTTTAGAGAGGAGAGGAATGAAGGTCAGCAGGGCTAAAACAGAATATATGTGTGCAAATGAGAGGAGGGTAGAGGAATGGTGAGGATGCAGCGAGTAGAGTTGGTAAAGGTGGATGAGTTTAAGTACTTGGGATCAACAGTTCAGAGTAATGGTGAGTGTGGAAGAGAGATGAAGAAGAGAGTACAGGCAGGGTGGAATGGTTGGAGAAGAGTGTCAGGAGTTATTTGTGACAGACGGGTACCAATAAGAGTGAAAGGGAAGGTCTACAAGAGGGTAGTGAGACCAGCTATGTTATATGGGTTGGAGACGGTAGCATTGTCGAAAAGGCAGGAATCAGAGCTGGATGTGGCAGAGTTAAAGATGTTAAGATTTGCACTGGGTGTGACTAGGATGGACAGGATTAGGAATCAGTATATTAGAGGGTCAGATCAGGTTGGACAGTTTGGAGACAAAGCAAGAGAGGCGAGATTGCGTTGGTTTGGACATGTGCTGAGGAGGGATGCGGGTATATTGGGAAAAGGATGCTAAGGATGGAGCTGCCAGGTAAGAGGAAAAGAGGAAGGCCTAAGAGGATGTTTATGGATGTGGTGAGAGAGGACATGCAGGCGGTTGGTGTGAAAGAGCATGATGATGCAGAGGACAGGAAGAAATGGAAACAGATGACCTGCTGTGGCGACCTCTAACGGGGACAGCCGAATGATGATGACCATCGAACAGAATGATGCACGTCCCCTAAAGACCTGGTCCAGTAAGTAATGAGTACTAAAGGTATGAGATGTCCATGTAGCTGCTGCACAAATATCATCTAGGGAAGCTCTGGCATGAAAAACTGCAGAAGCTGCTACAGCTCTCGTTGAATAAGCTTTCACAGGACGTGGTAGATGAAGCCCCTTTTTGTTGTAAACAAAGCTGATACAGTCCTTAAGCCATATAGCCAAGGTAACCTTAGATACTAGATTACCTAAAGAGTGTAGAAAAGGCAATGAACAGTTGGTCAGATTTTCTTATGTCCTTTGTTCTGTGAAGGTAAAAACATAATTGCCTGCCTGTGTACATCTAGTAAGTGCAGACAGTACTCTCCCTTGCTGGAAAAATTAGGAAAAAAGATTGAGACAAGTAAGGTTTGATTGATATTTGATTCTGAAACAATCTTTGGCAAAAAGGAAGGATTTGTCCTGAGGGAGACCCTGTCCTTATGAAATATCAGATGGGGGGGGGGGGCTTGAATTACCAATGTTTTCCTAGCCGAAGTGATAGCTATTGAAAATAAGGCTTTCCAAGACAAGAACTTAAAGTCACAAGTTGCTGAAGGTTCAAAGGGGGAGAAATGATAGACTGCAGTACCAAATACAAATCCCATGGAGCATAGGGTTCATTAAACGGAGCCCTGAGCATTAAGGTTCCTTTCAAGAAGGCTTTACAAAGTTTATGAGACATAAGTGATGAACCGCTGAAACCAATATGGATGTTAGATATGCCAGCAAGATGCACCCGAATGGTAGAAGCTGATGAGCCAGACTGAGTTTTAGACTTTTTAGCTTTACTCTATGTCTACAGGTGCTGCATATGGGTCAATATTACAGTCAGGTGACCATTAGCAAATTTTACCCATTTGTTATGGTACAGTTTTCTAGTTGAAGGCTTGTGGTTGGCCAGAATGAGTGAGGGAGGAATGCTTGGCAATCACAGGAACTGGAGAAGCCACGCAGTAAGCCTGAGATACTGAAAATTCGGATGAACCACTCCCTCCAGGTGGGACAAAGTACAGTTTTGTACCTACCATAAATGTAGATGTCCGAAAGGAATGCATCTGCAGTCCTTACAAATGGGTTGTCCTGTCGTTAGGCAGCCCTTCGGTCGGCCGGATTCCAAAGTCTGGGTCTGGCTTCGGCTGGTGGCGCACTTCACCCGACGTCATTGCGGCAGTTTTCGGGTATAAAGGCATCAGCCGACGCCATTTTCCTCAGTGTTTCTTGCCCCAGATGCCAGGTGCCCTTTTGGTAGGCTAAATTTGGATAAATGCCAAAGTTTCCAAATAGTAGAGAGCAAACACACAAAATAAACATGTATGTACATATATACAAACAAATACACCATAATAGATCCCCCCAAGCTAGCTGAAGATTGGTAAGTACCCTAGGAGTACCTCAGAGGGGAAGGAGGGTGGGTAATCCTGACTGCAGATGCATTCCTCTCGGACATCTACATTTATGGTAGGTACAAAACTGTACTATGTCCTTCAAGGATGCATCTGCAGTCCTTACAAATGGGTACACTAGGGGAGGAGGAAATGAGAATAGATTATGGTGTAGTCAGGATCCCTTGCAAAACAGCAGTGGCAAAGCCAGCACGGGATCTAGAGTATAGAGGTAAGTTATAATGCTTGGCAAATGTATGCACGGAGGTCCAAGTAGGAGCCTCTATAATGTCCTTGGTAGCCACTCCTCGTAAGAAAGCTGTGGTAGTGGCTGTGGCCCTTGTGGAGTGAGGCCTGATGTTCTCTGGAGTTTTCTTTCCATGGTAGGAGTAACAAAATCTAATGCAATTTCCTATCCATTTGGAGATTGTCTGTTTAGAAATTGGTTTTCCTTCTTTTCCTGTTGCATAAGCTACCAGAAGCTGGTCAGTTTTTCTATTGTTTTTTGTCCTGTTCAGGTAGTAGCTTAATTGCCTGTGTACATCCAAGGTATGTAAGAGCTTTTCTCCCCTTTTCTGTGGATTGGGTAAGAATGTAGGAAGGTGGATAGCCTGATTTAAAGAGACTCTGGATACCACCTTAGGCATAAATGTAGGATTTGTTCTCATGGACACTATCTTGATGGAAGATCAGGAAGGGTTGTACTGCCATTAATGCTTGTAGTTCAGAGACCCTTCTTGCTGAAGTTATTGCCAGCAGGAAGGCAGTCTTCCAGGATAAGTATTGCAAGTCTGCTGTAGCTGCTGGCTCGAAAGGAGGCAGAGTCAGTTTTTCAAGCACAAAGTTCAAGTCCCATGCTGGCAATGGAGGTTTCCTGGGAGGTTTTACATTTTTAATTCCCCTCAGAAACTGTCTGAGCAGAGGATGCGAGAAGACAGGAGGATCCAAGCTGTCTTGTGCTGAAATAGCTGATGCATGTATCTTGATGGAGGAATAGGACAGGCCTGTGTGGTAGAGCTCAGCCAAGTACTCCAGGATGTTGACTATGTTCACCAGTGTCACATCTTGCCCTTTTTCAGCACTCCAGATGAGATATCTTTTCCATTTTGCTGCATAATTCTTTCTTGTTGAAGGTCTACGAGCCTCCAGGATTATGTCCTTAACCCTTTGGGATAAATTTGGGTTAATTTCTGTCATGTAATGTTCCAGGCAGTTAGCTGCAGAGTTTTTAGGCTGGGATGCAGAATGTTGTAGTTGTTCTGTGTCAGCAGTAATGGGATCAGTGGTAGTTTCCATATTTGTTCCCTGGACATGCTCCTCAGTAGTGGGTACCAATGTTGTCTTGGCCAGTCTGGGGCTATCAGAATGATCCTCGGACGTTCCTCTTTGATCTTGAGAAGCACCTTGTGCATCAAAGGAAGTGGTGGGAATGCGTATGCTGTCAGGCTTTTCCAACTGAAGGATAGGGAGTCCACCTTCCAAGCAAGTGGGTGGTAAGTCCTTGTGCAGAATTTCTTCAACTGGTGATTGTATGGGGATGCAAACAAGTCTATTTGTGGTAATCCCCATTTTCTTGTGATGGCTTTGAAGATGTCCGGATGCAGCATCCATTCGTGGGCATCTGTTATAGTTCTGCTTAATATGTCTGCTAGAATGTTTTCCTTCCCTGGTACATAAATTGCCTGTAACTGAAGGTTGTAACCCAGAGCCACATCCCATAGGTCTAGTGCCAGCCGGCATAGGGGGTATGAGTGTGTGCCTCCCTGTTTGTTGATGTACCACATAACTGTGGTGTTGTCTGTCCTTATCAACAGCTGGCCTTCGTGGAGAAGAGGTCTGAATGCCTGGATTGCCAATTTTACTGCCATCATTTCTTTTAGATTTATGTGCAGATGCAGTTGGTCTTGAGTCCATAGGCCTTGAATGCACTTGTCCATTATGTGTGCCCTCCAACCGAGGTCTGAGGCATCTGTCGTGATAGTTTGTCTTGGATGACTTTTGCTGAAGGGCAGTCCTGTGTTTGATTGACAGGCCTGAGCCCACCATAAGAACTCTTGCTTCAGGCATGGGATCATTGGAATTTTGGTTTCCAGGCTGTGCTTGTGCTGAGACCACAAATTCTTTAGGTACCACTGTAGCTTTCTCATATGAAGCCTGGCATGAGGGACCAGAATTATGCAGGATGCCATGAAGCCTAGAGCTTGTAACACTTTTCTTGCAGTTAGATGGCTCTGCTTTGTTAATGCCAAGAAGTAGAGAGGAAGTTGTTCTTTCTTTTCTGCAGTTAGGAATGCCATTTGTTTTGATGTGTCCAGTTCTGCACCCAGAAAGGTTATTATTTGGGATGGAATCAGCCTTGACTTTTTTGTATTGACTGTGTATCCCAGGGCTTGTAGCAGGTAGATGACTCTTTGTAAGTCTTCTGTTAATTTGTTTTTGTTGTCCGCTTGTATCAGGCAGTCGTCCAGGTAGGGATAGATTTGAATTCCCTGAAGCCTGCAATGAGCGATTACTGATGCCAGGCATTTCGTGAACACTCTGGGCGCAGTAGATAAGCCAAAGGGCAATGCTGAGAATTGATAATGCTCTGATCCTGCAAGAAATCTGAGGTATCTTCTGCAAATTGGTCTTATGGGGACGTGCAGGTATGCCTCCTTGAGATCTAGAGTTACCAGCCAAGACTCCTTGCCCAGCATGGGAAGAAGCTGTTGTAGAGTCAGCATTTTGAATTTTGGAACAATGAGGAATGTGTTTAGAGCGGAATAGGCCTCCATTTGTTTTCTTTTCTTGGTACCAGGAAGAGCCTGGAGTAAAATCCCTTCCCTTGCTCCATAGATGGTACCTTTTCCATAGCTCTCATTCTTAATAATTGAGATATTTGTTTTAGAGCTTCTGCCCTTTGAGTAGGTGGTAGGTTTGGCATTCCTCTCTTTTCCGGTAGAGTATGGAAATGGAACCTGTAACCTTGGTCTATAGTTTGCAAAATCCATTTTTCTCTTGTAATGCAGTGCCAGTTTCGTGAAAATAAGGTTAGCTTTCCGCCTAAGGGTGCTTCTAGTTGTTCCCTGGTAGGCGGTGCCACCGCCAAGTCACTGTGATTGAGTTGTTGTAGTGGTGGTGGCTGTGTCCGTGCCTCGTTGGTTGCTACCCTGCCACTGGCGACCCCTGTAGGCACCTCTGGATTGGTTTCTGCCTCTAGAGCGCCTATTCCTGCCTCTTTGTGCCTTAGAGGACTCCGGAAAGGGCCAATTCCTGCTAAACCTTGGAGGTTGAACTTGTAAGAAATCTTTTACTGTTTGCACAGATTTTGCTTTCTCTTCCATCTTTTTCAGAACCTGCTGTGCGGGGGCACCAAATAAATTGACGTTGTCCATAGGTGCATCCGAAAGCTTAGATTTGACATGGTCTGGTAATGCCTGTTCTTTCAACCATGCATGCCTCCTGATAACTGTGCCCGTCATGGCTGATCTAAAGGAAGCCTCCAGTGCATCATAGCCACATTTTAAAGAATGGTTACTAACCTGCTGAATGTTATGTAACATTTCTTGAACATACTTTTTATCTAAAGATTCTTCAGAGGACAGCTTTTTAGTCAATTGGTCAAGCATAAACTCTTGATATTGAATCATATGAAATTGGCAGTTCAAAGCTCTAGCTGACAAGGTAGCAGAGGTGTAAACTTTTTTACCCCATCTCTCTAAGGACCTGGAATCCCTTTCAGAGGGGGTTTTTAGAAGAAGTAGGTGCTACAGCTTTAGGGCCCTGAGAGATAGTCTCTGGATCTGCAAAAGGGGCCTTATATAAGTGGTGATGAGTGTCCGGGACCCTGTAGTACCTATCTGGTTTAGCAGGAGCCGGAGGTAAAGTATCAGGAGAAGTGCAAGCATCATTAAATGCATCATCAACAACAGATAGAACTGGAGGAATAGCTAAAGGCCTATGCTGTGGTAAGTGTAGAAAGGTCCTAAGCCTTTTTCTTGAGTCTGAGAAATCTTGGCCCTGCCACTGGAATTGTTCCCTCATAGCATGCAAGGTTTCCCCAAAGGAAAATTCCTCAGGAGGAGAGGCTGAAGGGATGGACTTCTCAGCATCGGAGTCTTCGTAAGGAGAATAAGAAGCCTCAGGAGGATCTGAATGTTCTGAATCATCAGAAGAATCATCTGTGGCTACAGGCTCAGGGGGCTCTGCTCTAGGCCTCTTTTCTGGAGGAGGGAGAGAGGCCCTGTCTGGATGAGGCTGGGATCCACGGATTAAAGTGATGAGATCCTGTGCCAAAGAAAGCATATGGGAGCTGGTGCTGGGCCTGTGAGAGGGGGGCTTGGCTGGCACTGGTTTGGAAGTTTTGGCTGCTTTAGCCCTGGCAAAGGCCTTAATAGACACAGCTGGAGGAGGCCTAGCAGCTCCACGTGCAGGAGTATATCTAGTGGAATGGTGTCTGATAAATCCTGTGAAATCGCAACAGAAGGCTGGATTTCAGAAGCCGTTTCTACCAGAATAGAAGAGGCCTCGGTAGAAGGCAAGTTATCGGCTGAAGAAAGAACCGCTTGCTCGGTTTCGGCCGAAACAGAGACACTCGTGGATTGCTTGGCCGTGGTTTCAGCCGAAACCGCGGACCGCGAGTGTTGGTCCTTTTCTTTGCGTTTTTTAGTTATTTGCGTAGTCGGAGGATCCGACGGCATAATGTAGGCAAAATCGGAGCCGAAAATCTGTTCAGCAAAGTCCGAGCGACGTTTCAGCGTCCGCCGGTTAAAGGAAGCACAGGCTAGACAAGCTGCTACGTCGTGGTCTGGGCCTAAACAATGTATGCAATAGGAGTGGAAATCTTTATGAGGTATTTGTTTCCCACAAGATAAAAAGTTATTAACTTTCTCTGACATCGGCTGAGGCAAGAAAGAGTCCCCAACGGGGTACTTAGCTTTATAGAAGTCTTCGAAGTAGTATTCGGTAGTAGTAATCTCTGGATCTGACCGACCGGCACTTGCGAACAGCTTCTGCTTCGGGCGCCACGCGGCAAAAAAGACTGAGGAAAATGGCGTTGGCTGATGCCTTTATACCCGAAAACTGCCGCAATGACGTTGGGTGAAGTGCGCCACCAGCCGAAGCCAGACCCAGACTTTGGAATCCGGCCGACCAAAGGGCTGCCTGACGACAGGACAACCCATTTGTAAGGACTGCAGATGCATCCTTGAAGGACATCAGGTCTGAAACCAGGTCCAGTATCCAGGGTTTCCGAAGCAGATGAGGCCAAATAAAGGGAAAACAGGCTTGTCGAGGCCAGAACAGAGCAATGATGATTATTTGGTTCTTCGACCTGTTGGCTTTCTTTAGAAACTGACATATCAGAGGAGTTGGGGAAAGGCATACAGAAGATCAGGGGGCCAATCGTTAATGAGAGCATCTCTGGGTGACTCCCTGGGGGGGGGGGATTAGGGCAAAGTAACAGCTACATTTGTTGTTCAGAGAGGACGGAAGGAGATCGCAGCAAGGTAGGCCCCAGTGGCAAAATATTTTTCTTGCCAATGCTGGATTGAGACACCACTCATGAGCCATGAGGATGGTTCTGCTCAACTTGTCCGCAATCACTATGCTGGAGCTCCTCAGAATGTGCTTTGTCATTAGAAAGCAGATGGAGGAAATCTCCCATTGCCATACTCTGAGCTTCTTGACAAAGAGGGTATGACCTGGTTCCCCCTTGTTTGTTGATATACCAGACTACTGACGTGGTGTCAGTTTGAATTGCAATCGTTCCAAAGGGGAGGGCATCTTGAAATGTTTGCAAAGTTAAAAGCACCGCCCTCATCTCTAGAACATGGATATGCAAGTTGGCCTCCATCCAGGACCATGTGCCTTCGACTCTCTTTCCCAGATAATGCCCCCTCCAATCTGGTTGCATCCACGGTCACTATAGCTTGGGGCTGAGGACGGACAAAGGGACGACCTGACAAGATTTTATTTGGAATGGAGCCACCAACTCAGGTCTTCTTTGCAACAATTAGTAATCAAAATCAGATGGGACATAGGCCAATTTAACAAGGATCATTGGGAAGCCACAAGCCACTTAAGAATTCACATGTGGTATCTGGCCAAGGGAACTAGACTGACAGAGGCTGCCATTGACCCTAGAGTCTCTGTAGGATGAGCCTTGCTGTTACTCTCTTGTTTTGAATGATCTGGTTTACTTGTGTCCTGATCCTTTGGAGCCTTTCTAGGGGAAGTGATGCAAATCCAATGACTGCATCTAGCATAGCTCCAATGAATTACAGCTGTTGTGATGGTTCCAGATGTGATTTTTTGTTGCTTACAGTGATTCTTAAAGTGGCACAAAGTTGAAGAGAGTGTAATTTTATGCCTTTACGAGTTAATGACTGGTGGGAGCGGTAAGGAGCCAGTCGTCGAGATATGGAAATACTCAGAATCCTAGCAGTCAGAGATCAACTGTTATCACTGCCATGCATTTCGTAAACAACCTGGGTGCTGTGCGGAGACCAAAGGGCAGTGCCCTGAACTGAACATGACTAGCTCCTAACCAAAAGCGCAGGAATCTTCTGGACCGCTTGTCCATTTTTATGTGGTAATATGCATCCTGAAGATCTACTGATCACATCCAGTCATCTTTTTCCAAGAATGGAAGTATTGACTGTACCAAAGACCATCTGGAATTTGGTTTGTTGAACTGATTTGTTCAACTGACTGAAATCCAAAATTGGTCTCCAGTACCCCATTTTTTGGGGGCACTCAAAAGAACCTTGAGTAAATTCCGGGTCCTCTCTGGTCTGGTGGAGACACCATTGTCAAGCAGTTTTTGAATTTCTAAGACTGCTGCCTCCCTGTGACTGGGTGGAATGTCTGGGAGTCTTTTTGGTTTCATTGAAAAGGGAATGATGTAACCTCTGGAAATGATCCCCTGCACCCATTTGTCTGTTGTCACTTTTAGCAAGGGAGATTGGTGCAGGGATAATAATCCCCCAACTGTCTCCAGAGGAAGGCAATCGGGCCTCCTTTCAGGAGCACTGGTAGGAGTTACCAGACAAAATCTCTGAACCCCTGGTTCTGCAGGCCACTTCTGCTTCTTGGACGGAGTCTTCCATTATTACCTCCCCCTCTGCCCCAAGGGAAGTCATTGCCATGTGATTCTTGGAAAGGTCCTTGGGTCTTTTTGAACCATAACCTCCCATTTCTCCGGTTCCTAGAGTAAGGCTGTTGAGGAGTGGGGAGGCATACACTCACAGCAGAAAGAGTCTTCCCATCTTTCTCACATCTAGATAGTGCAGTAATGGCGAACCTTTTGGGTTTGGTGTGTCAAAAGCTCCAAGCACAAAATAATTCAGTGCACTTCACAAGAGCAATGAATGCAAAAGCAGTGTCTTTGGAAACTCTGATGATGATGATCGCTGGTGTGTCACCCAAAACGTTGTGGCGTGTGTCACCTTTGACATGCTTGTCATAGGTTCACCATCACTGAGCTAACATCTCTAACCTTGGGGCCAAACAGTGATGATCTGTCAAATGAAGCATTGACAAAAGAAGACTTATGTGACTGTGTAACCATTTAAATGCATCCAGGCATGTTTCCTAATGGCTACGCCTTAATCTGCTGCTCTTGTAGTCCATTCAGCTGCATTCGCAATTAGCCTCATGGATGAACTGGAAATCGATTCAAGGGTGGCGAGCTGAGAAATAACCTTTTCTCGGACCCCTTCAGCTACTGCTCCTGTAAGAGTATCTGAAAGTTCTTTAATCAGATCTCTCTGAAGCCTGGTAAAATGCAACATATGATTCAAGGACCTGACAGCGAAGGTCGATGAAGGGTATAGGCACTTCCCAAACATATCCATAGTCCTAGACTCCTTGTTAGGAGGATGGATAGTTGGACTTTCTTCCGCAAGTTCCTTTTTAGTGGCTGCTGCTACCACCATGGCATCTACAGGAATACCCCTGGCCCAGTGTTCCTAATTTTTTGGGGCAGAGAGAATTCGGCCAGGTCTTTTAGGGATCAGCTCGATAGAGTCAGAATTTACCAGGCCTGCTGGGTGATCAGTTTTATAAGACTGTCAGGGGGTGGAGAGATCCAAGAGGTAGAGGGGCTGGGTGCAAAACACCTCCAGGTATACAGATTCCTCTGAGGAAGGTTGGAGAGTAGTCCAGCCACCCCTGTTTCAGGATTTCTAGGACTCCCCTTAAGGAATCATCAGGGGGTAGCTTGTGGGAACCTTCCACTTCATCGAAATCGGTATCCTCTGATAAGGACTCGTCAAGAGAGTCCAAATGCTTCCTCTTGCACTTTTTCTTTAAAGGTACCTTTTTGGTGGGATGCTCCGGAGAGGTATCCGAAGAGGATATCACCATGGTGGATCACTCCTGAGGCTTTTGTGTCCTCTGTTCCACAGAAGAGATTGGAGAACCCTCTGGTTGAGGGGATGACCAAGTTACTTGGCCCAACAGGGATGGCACAGACTGAGTACACAATGGACAAGGCCCTCTCCAAAAGGCAAGCCCTTCCATAGAGGGATGGGAACCAGGAACCGAAATAGACTCCCTCAGAACAGTAGTCCCATGCCACACTGAGGAAGCAGCCTCTGAAGTAGAAGCCAGGGTTAAACTTATATATGCCGAGGCCCCAAGGGGCATGGAGGGGTCCGAAAGAAAAAGACAAACCCTGCCCCTTGGAACCAGAAATGAAGCACTGACTCCAGGAGGTCTCCTGTTCTGACAAGCCAGAAGAGCTCAAGGCAACTACTGATGCTAGAGAAGGAACTCCAGCCGGCACAGAAACAGTTGAAACCAGGATGGTTGGAACCAGGGGCTCCAAAAACTCAGCTGGAGTTGAAGGAGGAATCTGCACAGGTGTAGACGAAGGCAAGGTTCCAGAGCCAACCTGGCTAGAAACCAAAGATGGAGGTAATCACCTCGCCATCAGGAGTTGGTCGACCAGTTTCATAACATCCGACTCCAAAAGGCTCTTGCTGGACCGAATAGATGAGGCCGATGGAGATCTTGGTGGCCAACTCTCCAAAAAAAGTACTCGGAGGATGGTCTACAAATGGGTCAATCGAGGGAGAATAAGATGTCCTCTGAAAAACTATCAGTTGTGACTCCTTTGGTACAGAGTGTTCAGATGGTACCGAAGTGAGAGGTGTCTGCACCAAGACCTGAGTTGCAGAGGTCGGTGTCGATGAAAGAGTATCTTTTCCCACTGGTGTCGAGGAAACAGTCAGCAATGTGGGAGACTTGGCCAATTTAGGTGGTGGTTCCAAAGATCGAATGAGTTTGCTTTTTTGGTTTTGAAGAAGATGATGAGGAAGAAGCGCTGGCTTTTGTTTTAGGACCAGAGATAGCCTCTTCAAACTCAGATTTAAGAAGTCCTTTGAGAATGAGTTTATTTTTATCCTCTGTCAGGGTTCTAGTGGAAAAGCCGTGACAGATGGCGCAATCTTCTTGGAAGACGGACAGCACCAAGACAATAAGTGTGTTTCATCTGAATTTGGCATTTTTCTCTCATGCTTTTGGCACCTCTTAAATCCAAAGGTGTCTTTAGAGGGTTTGTCAGCCATAGCAGAAGCTAAGGCCTCCTGACACATGCAAATAGAAAGAAAAAAAGAGATTTTTTTTTGGGGGGAGTAGAGAATGAAGGGGAATTACAAACAATGGTAAGGGAGGTTACCTGAAGGTAAAAGGGACAAGTATCAACAATAGTAGCTTAGAGTACCTAACAGTAAAAGAGGGAAAAAAGACCACTCATGCACACATCTAAAAGGAACTAGAGGACCAGGTAGATACAGAATATAGAAAGAAATATAATTTAAAGGGAACAAACTAATTTACAGTTAGTTAGACAAAAGCCAAGGTTCGAGAGGTTGGTCGAATGCATCTGGCACTACAAAGAGGCAAACGAGATCGGAGGTAATTTGGTGAGGAGAATCAAGGGTAGAGCCTAGCTCGAGAATTTTTGGAAGGCATGAGCTGGAATAATGGCAGAGTTGGTTCCGAAGGCTGGCAACAGAGCCACAGTCAAGGATTACGTGAAAATTGACATCCGATTAATTCTTAGTGATTTGAATAAGAACTGGTCAACGACCACTGCAAAAAGTACAGTTGTGGATGTCCTACCTCCCTTTAAAAGTAGACATTTGAATTTCACACTGCCATATAGGTTCTGTGTCTGCACAAACTTACACCGCCAGCTTTCTAGAGCTCAAAATTTCCTCCACTGACTTCTTGTGAAAGGGGTTGGCAGAGTTTCTCCCATCAGGGAAGCCTAACTCCTGTCACAGGAAGTCAGTTCAGATTTTTAGTGCTAAATAGGAAGAAAGTACAGTTGTGTACACATCATAAATGTAGATGTTAGAGTGTATTCACTGTTGCAGTCATCACACTTGGGTTATTCTGCCAGGGGTAGCCCTCAGTCGGCCCGAATACCAGAGGCTTAGTATTTCTGCGTCGGTTGCGGTCACTCCAGGACTGACGTCAGGTCGTCAGTGGTATAAAAACAGGCAGCCGATGCCATTACATCAGTTTTTCTTGCCCCAAATGTCAGTAGTCCCCGATGGGGAGCCAAGTTATGGTGGAGTAACACCACCAGTAGAAAAGTAAATATCAACAGCCCTGTAAGGGTAAGGAAGAGAGAGAGAGAGAGAGACAGAGACAGAGACAGAGAGAGAGAGAGAGAGAAAACAGGGAGATGGAGGGTGGGAAACCAGGACTGCAACAGTGAATCCAACATCTACATTTATGGTAAGTGTACACAACTGTACTATGTTCTTTGTGTTTCACTGTTGCAGTCATCACACTTGGTTCGATTCCCAAAGCTAATGAACGGGTGGAGGCAGTCAAGACGAGTTGGGGCTGGCTAGTATGCCCTGCAGGACTGTGGTTGCAAAGCCTGCCCTGGATTTTGAAAAGATAGGCAGGTGGTAATACTTGGTGAAGGTATGGACAGAACTCTATGTTGCAGCTTCCAGGATGTCCCTGGTAGGGACCCCTCTGAGAAAGGCTGTAGAGGTTGAAGGTGCCCTAGTAGAATGTTTTCTGACCCCCTGTGGAGGTGGTTTCCCATGGTGTTTGTAACAGAAATGGATGCAGTGTGCTATCCATTTGGGAGAAGGTTTGTTTTGATATGGCTTTGGCCTCTGCCCCTGGTGCAAAGCTGACTAGTAACTAGTCAGACTTTCTAAAGGACTTATTCCTATTCTGGTAGAATCTGAGCTGTCTGTGCACATCTAAAGAGTGTATGATCCTTTCCCCCTTATTTTGAGGTTTAGGGAAAAAGGTGGGAAAATGAATAGATTGGTTGAGAGCCACACTGGACACCACTTTAGGCATGAAAGTTGGGTTAGTCCTGAGTGAGACCCTATCAGCATGAAAAATAATGAAAGGTTCCACAGCCATAAGTGCTTGCAGCTCAGACACTCTTCTAGCTGAAGTGATGGTCAGAAGAAACGCTGTTTTCCAAGAGAAGAATTTTAACTCTGCTGAAGCTGCAAGCTCAAGGGGGGGGGGGGTGAGCTATTCCAACACAAAGTTAAGGTCCCAAGCAGGGGTAGGGGGCTCTTCTTGGTGGCTTTAAGTTGTTAGGACTGTTTGATGAGAGGGTGTGAGAAGAGAGGTGGGCTCAGTGCTATAATGTGCAGAGATGGCACATGCATGGATTTTAATGGAAGAGCAGGATAGACCCCTGTGGAGTAGTTCTGCTAGGTAATCCAGGATGAGAGGTAAGGAGGACTGTGCTTGGTCAGCTCCTTTAGTCTGGATCCAGGAACAATACCTTTTCCACTTGTCAGCATAGGATTTTCTAGTACTGGGTCATTTGGCTTCACGTACGACATCCAGGACTTGTTTGCTTAGGCTCGTCACTGGAGGAGAAGTCAAGGAATAAGCCAGGCTGTTAGGTTCAGTGTTTGCAACTGTGGATACAAGAACTCTCCCTCCTGTTGAGTCAGGAGAGTTTGATCTGGGGGAGGTGCCATGGAGGCAACGGGGACAGACAGGGCAGTAGTGGGTACCAGTGTTGGCGTGGCCAGTCTGGGGTAATCAGAATTGCCCTTGGTCTTTCCTCCCTTATTTTGAGTAATACGCTGGTAAGAAGAGGTAGAGGGGTTAATGTATAGATTGAGAGGTTTGTCCACTGAAAGGATAGGGCATCCATTTTCCAGGCCTTGCTGTGAGGTTCCCTGGTGTAGAATATGCTGAGCTGGTGGCTGTAGGGGGAGGCAAATATGTCCACCTTTGGGGTACCCCATTGTTGGGTCACAAGGCTGAAGGTGTTATGGTTTAATTGCCACTTGTGAGAGTCCAGGAGATTTCTGCTCAAGTTGTCTGCCAGAGAGTTTTGGTTGCCTGGCAGGAATAGAGCTTGCAAGTGAATATGCATGGCTGAGGCCGTGTTCCAAAGGGGCATGGTTAGCCAGCAGAATGGGTTCCCCCCTGCTTGTTGATGTACCACATTACTGTGGTGTTGTCAGATTTGATTAACAGAGGCTCCAAAGACAGCAGAGATCTGAAAGCTGTCAGAGCATGCTGAACAGCTAGCATCTCATTTTGGTTGATGTGCAGATGAATTTGGTTTGGGCTCCAGTGGCCCTGAATGCACCTGCTGTCCAGGTGAGCACCCCAGGCATAGTCTGATGCGTCTGTGGTTAGGGTATGGGCAACATGGGGCTGTGAAAAGGGAAGTCCCTTGTTGTGGTTGTACGCTGCTGCCCACCAAAGAAAATCTTTCCTTAGACAAACTATCATAGGTATAATAGTTTCCAAGTCCTGAGAATGTTGACACCAAAGGCTTTTTAGGTACCACTGAAGTTTCCTCATACGCAGTCTGGCATATGGAATTAGTAGAATGCAGGAGACCATGAACTCTAGAGCTTGCAGGATTTTCCTTGCAGATAACTGGGTTTTGGTGGATAGTTGAGAGAAGTAGCCTGTCAGATAGGCTCGTTTTTCTGGAGTTAAAATTGCCATCTGGGATGCTGTGCACAGGCTTGCTCCCAGGAATACAATTTTTTGACTGGGGACTAGTTTGGATTTCTTTTCATTGATAGTGTACACAAGTGAGGTTAGTAGGTCCTTTACAAATGTCAGGTGCTGTAACAGCTTTTCCGGACTGTCTGCCTGAATCAGGCAGTCGTCCAAGTAAAGGTAAATTTGAATATTTCTTTGTCTGCAGAAAGCAATGGCTGGAGCCAAGCATTTTGTGAAAACTCTCGGAGCAGTGGATAAGCCAAAGGGAAGTGCAGAGAACTGATAATGCATAGATCTTGCCCTGAAACGCAGATATTTTCTGCAAGAATCTCTGACTGGGGTATGCAGATTAGTGGCAAACCAGGCATCTTTGGACAGCATAGGGAGAAGCTGCTGTAGTGTGAGCATTTTGAAATTTGGTACCACCAGGAAGGTGTTTGGAATAGATAGATCTAAGATTGGGAGCCTGGTGCCCTCTTTTCTGGGTACCAGAAAAAGTCTGGAATAGAACCCTTGGCCTATCTGATCTGCAGGAACAGGCTGAATTGCCCTCATGGAGGGCAGGGAATGAACTTGGTTTTGTGTCTCTGTCCACTGGTTTGGAGGAAGATCTAGGAATCCCTTTGAGGTTGGCAATGTGTTGAAATAAAATTTGTACCCCTGGGACACTATGTTGAGGACCTATCGATAGTTGGTGATGGAAGCCCAGTTTTTTGCATGGGAGGCACGTTTTCCTCCTAGGGGCATGAGCAGATGGGCAGAAGTGAGAGGAGTTGAGAAGTCATTGTGAATTCTTTCCATAAGAGGGTGGCTTAGCACTCCCTGGTTTAGAAGTGGAGGTACTCCATTGCTTAGATCTCTGCATACCCTGAGACTGCTGTCTTGGGGGGGGGGGGGGCTGTTTCCTCTAGGTCTCATCTGAGGTGGCCTTGAGGGGGCTGGAAAGGACCAATGTTTTGAGGGGCAATGCCTACTGAATCTTGGAGGCTGAACTTGCAAAAAGTCTTTGTCTGCATAGACTTAGCTTTTTCTTCCATCTTTTTTAAAACCTCTTCTGTTTTGGTGCTAAACAGGTTGCATTTGTTCAGTGGTACGTCCAATAATTTTGATTTGACATGATCTGTTCCTTAAGCCATGCATGCCTTCTAAGTACAGAACCTGTGACTGCTGCCATGCAGGGTATGCTTACTGATTTGGCTTGCAGAATGCACAAGTTCCTGTAAATATTTATTTGCTGCACAGGCAGGGAAGGTAGATCATTTTTGTTTATGAATTCCATGGCATGTTGCTGGTATTTCAGCATGTGGAATTGACAATTTAATGCTCTAATGGCAAGAGTTGTAGATGTATATACCTTTTTACCCCATCTGTCTACGTCTCGAGAATCCCTGTCCAAGGGGGTGGGATTCTTAGCTGTGGTTGCTTTTATTCCTTTAGGCCCTTGAGAGATGACCTCTGGGTCAGCAGTAGGATTCTTGAAAAGAAATTTGTGAGAGTCAGGGACTCTGTAATACCAGTCAGATTTCCTGAGAGCAGGAGGTAAATTATCAGAAGTTAGACTGGATTCCATAAAGACGTCATCCACAACATCCAGAACAGGAAGAATAGCTAAGGGTCTGTGCTGTGGTAAATCTAAAAATTCCCAGAGTCTCTTTTTGGACTGAGGAGAATCCTGGCATTCCCAATGGAAGTGCTCTCTCAAAGTATATAGGGTTTCACCAAAAAAAAATCCTCTGGAGGAGAGGCAGAAGGAATGGATTCCTCTGCATCTGAATGCTCATAAGCAGGTAAGGGCATGTCTTCATAAATCAGAAACCTCAGAGTTGTCGGACTCTTGGTCAGATAAAGGTGCTGGGGACAAGTCTTATTCTTTTAGCAGGGGAAGGCTGGCTTCCCCTAATCAGCATGACAAGGTCTTCTGCCATTTTAAGCAACTGTGATTGTGGCAAATAAGCAGGCTCGTGAGTTTGGATAGTTGTTTTTTTAGGCATAGCTCATACTCAGCCTTAGAAACTCAGTAGTTTTAGAAAGAACTGAAGACATGAAAGAAGTCGTTGGTTTGTGTTGAATATCGGTAGTGGGAAGAACTTCCTCAGAAGCCCGTGCCTGCACAGCGGCTCCAGACCCATCCAAGGTAGAGACATCCATGGGCTCCATAGTCAAGGAAGAGTCTTGCGACATACCGGACTCTGAATGGGTCTCGGTAGCGGGCTGCAAATTCACTGATGATGGCATCAGGGGTTGCAAAAGCACCTCACTGAGTACCAGCAAACTGGCAACTAGCTTAACTGAAGGTCGTCGGCAGTTTTGGACTTGTGCAGTCCATCTTGGTCTTTATCCTTACGTTGTTTTTCAGAAGATCGGTAGTCGGATGGCTTACCGAAGCCATTTCAGAATACGGAGATCGAGAGCTAAAGTATTTAGCTACAATAAGGGCCCAACAACGAATAGTATGGGCGTTGAACAAAGCACAAAACCAGCAGTGAGGGAAGACGTGGTCTGGGCCTAAACAGGTGACGCAGTAAGAATGGAAATTTCGGTGTGGCATTTGCTTTCCACAGGTGAGATAATTGTTAACTTTTTCTGACACTGGTTAGAGCAAGAAAAAAGGATCCCCAATGGTGTACTTAGCTTTAGAAGACTTCAACTTCAATTTCGGAAACGAAAACTCAGGTAGCGACTGACCGGCACTCATGTGAACTGCTTCTGCTTCGGGCTTCTCGGCAAGAAAAACTGATGTAATGGCATTGGCTGCCTGTTTTTATACCACTGACGACCTGACGTCAGTCCTGGAGTGACAGCAACTGACGCAGAAATACGAAGCCTCTGGTATTCGGACTGACTGAGGGCTACCCCTGTCAGGATAACCCAAGTGTGATGACTGCAACAGTGAAACATGAACATCTATGAAGGATCAGAATCAAAAAATTGCCTGAAACCAACCAATTCATAGGCAAAAACACAAATAACCAAAGCCAACCAACAGAAAAAGGTTGGATACAATTTAACTATGTATAAAGTAAGGTGGATGGTGGGTGGGTGCTGCCACAGACTGTGTGAAATTCGAACAGCTACTGTTACAGACTTACACAACTTTATTATGTTCATCATTTGCACTGCCTCAGTGGCATATGGGTAAGATTACCAAAGCTTACACTACCTGGGGAGGAGGAAACCAAGGATCTAGGGGAGAATGGTACTTGCAAAGCCTGCTCTGGAACGTGGGAAGAATTCAGCTTGTAGTGCTTTGTAAAGGTATGAACAAAGGATCAGAATTGATGCCTGTAGTATTCAGTTCACTCCTTTCCAACATGCTACTGAAGAAGATAAGGCTCAAGTGGAATGCTCCTTAACCTTGCATGGAACAGATTTACTATGGCGGGACTAACAGAACAAAGTGGCACAGGACAACAAATTGGAAATAAACACTTGTTCAACTATCCTGAAGGGCTTAGTTCTGTCAATGTAGTATCTGAGCTGCTTGTCCATGTCTAAGATATGCAGAATTTTCTCTCCCCTGTTTTTAGGTTGTGGGAAGAAAACTGGGAGATTGTTGGCTTGATTCAGGGTAAATTCAGAAATGACTTTTGGCACGAAAGATGGATTCATGTGTAAAACAATTCTGTCATTGTGGAAAATCAGATAAGGTTGACCCACCACAACAGCTTACAGCTCAGAGACTTGCATTGCAGATGTCACAGCAATAAACAGAACAGTTTTTCTAACTTTAAATCAGCTTGAAAAACAGATTCAAATAAAAAAAATCAATTTCTCAGAATGAAGTTGAGATTTCAAGGAGAAATTTGCTTTCAAAGGGTCTCAAGTGCAACTCTCCATACATAAAATGCTTGACCACAAAAAAGAGATGAAAGAGGGGGATACATGGGCAACAAGCTGAGATGGCAGCAATATGCACCTTAATGGATGCATAAACTAAGCCATTGTTGAGTAGCTTACACAAATATTTCAAAACCAGAGGGATAATCATCATACTGGTCCCTCTGTTATCAGATAGGTACTTCCTAGAAAACCTCTTCCCCTTGTAAATGTAAGATTTTTTTAGTTGCAGATTACCTTGTCTCCTTTGATCCCTGCTGTACATCTGCATGGAACAAGTTCCTAAACGGTATCAAGCTAGAATCATACAGGTTTGTCAGTTGCAAGTACTGTAAGATGGGGTGCACCAGTCACTCCAACACTGTGTGAGCAAGTCCAAAGTGTGTGGAAGCTTGTGGTAATTGTTCTTGTCCAATTTCAATAAAAGGAAGAACTTGGGCTGGGGGTGGGGGGGTCACCACAATGATCTAAGTTAATTCTTTCGGAATCTTCATAAGTACCTAGGGTATCAGTGGGAAAAGTGGAAATGCATAAAGGAACATTCTTGTATGTTTTGAAAGAAGGCAAGCATATCTATTCGAGGAGATTTCCACATTTGGATTAAATCATGGAATCCCTATGTCCTGATCTCCCCCCCCTGGCATCAGACAGTCTACCACTATGTTTGCTCTGATGGAATGTATGAGGCCTGAAGCATTAGAAAATATTGGAAGGCTAGCTCCCAGGCCATCACTACCAACTAGTAGCAGGTAGGAGCTTTTACCCCCTTATTTGTTCAGGTACCTCACAACTGTGGTGTTGTCTGCGACCGTTAAAATGGGACCTGGAGAACAAAGTTGTGAAGAACATTTAGGGCCCATGTCACTGCTAACATTTATTTGACATTTATGTGCATTGTAGAGTCTGAAGGATCCCATTAGCCTGGCATTTGAACTTCCCTGGACACTTCTCCCCATGTAAGATCTTAAAAGTCCATCTTAACTGACTGAACTGGGGTCTGGAAGAAGGGCAAGCCTGGACTGAGAGACGTTTGATCCCTCCACCACTGTAATTCTCATTTCACAAATTCCAGCACTGGTAGCTGGAATGAAGATGCTAGATCCAACAATTGTATAAGAGCCACTAAATCCTTCTCATGTGGAGTTTGGTCAGTGGTATCAGAAGGATTACTGATGCCATGAGGTTTACAATTATGAAAACTCTCTTGCAGGGGCAGCTTCTTGGAGAGAGACATCCCTGAAAATATTCTGAAGAAAAGTCAGGACTTTGTTTTCTGGCAGAAAGGCCATTCTATTTTTTGTGTCTATCATACACCAACATGAAGAGGGAGTGAGACAAACCTTTTCATAGGTTCATAGGTGTGTACTACGCTAATGGCTCTGGGGCCTTTACAAGCCTAGCATAGAAATGCCCCGGCATTGTGCTGCCCGTTTTTAGTTCCCAGTGCCTCTATCGAGAAGAGCCACTGGAGTGATCCCCAGGGTAAACTTTCTACTTCCCATCCACTCATCAAGATTTCTCTTGAAGAGGGCTAGTGAAGTACTCTGCTTGACATGTATGGGAAGTCTATTCCATAGCATGGGCAGTCTCTGGGTTATGAACCTGTCCCTCCAGCATGTTTGGTTGCTTGTGGTAATGAGGACGAGGTCTCTGGAGCATGTGATGCAGAGGGACTGGGATTTCTTTAGCTGTAGCATTTCTAAACAGAGCTGGGTCAGACATGGCTTTGTAAATCAAGCAGAGATAGTCTCTTAGTAGACAACATTTTGTAGGTTCAAGTTGAAGTTTGGAGCAATTGGAATGTGATGCTAAGCATCTTTCAGAGCTAAAAAGTCACAATGAAACAGTACTCCAGAAAAAGGGGTAGGAACATATGCAGGTTTTCCATGTTCAATGTGGCTAATTTCAGAAAAGCATTTCAGTAAGACAAATCAAATACTGGTTTCCACATTAGCATCTTTTTAAGGTACCAAAAAGATTATTGAGTAAAATCCTTTTTAGCAGCAGGGTCAGCAGACAAAGAGGGAGCTAGCTACAAGATCAGAGTATACCTTGTATTTCCTCCTAGTCTTTCTAGGAACTGGTTCAGTTGCCAAAGGGATTTACATACAGATTTATAAATATCTTCTAAGGTTCAACAGTCACCAAAAATCCCTGCAGAAACACAGCAGAGGCATTGTCGCAGTATAAATACTTTCCTTTCAGCATATCATAAAATACCAATAGCAAGCAATACCCGAGGCAGAATAATATTAACAGAAGTCCAAGTTGCAAATATCACAAACCAGTAATCAAAAACTAAAAGTGTAGTTTATCATAAAACAAAGTTAGCGCTTTTGTTGTAAAGCTTCATCAGACCACAGTTACACTGAACTAACATTTAAATACTACCAAGTAAAATTGTGCCTTTTTCACTAATGAGATTTAAACATGTCACAAGTTGCTAGGCTACTGTATACAAAAAAACTTTAGTTGCAAATAGATAAAACATTTATAAAAGCAAAACAAAAAAAGACATGTAAAAATCACCTTTCCAGCCTTTTCCTTTTCAGGCATACCACAGATTACCAAGCTACTGCATACATAGCAAGAAGTTTCATTTATAAACTAATAAAGCACTTACAAATATAAAAGAAAATAATACATTTAAAAATCACCTCTTCAGACTTCTTTTGGTTTCATAGATACATATTCATTAAGTCCCTGTCCCAAGTGTGATCTTAACTTAAGAATCCATCTCATTTCAGCAAGTTTTTTTTTTATCGTTAACCTTGTCCTCTTGTCTGGGACTATCTTTATTTATTTTTATTTACTTATTTTATTTTACATTTGTTGACCGGGCTAGTCTAGCTGGATGCATGCCCATTTTCAGTAGAGGCCCGGGGAGAAAAGCTCCAAAAATAAAAATAGAAATAATAATAACACATACATACTTTAAGAGTAATAACAGATAAAAATAGTAGCTGATAAAATGTGCAAAAACTAAAAAAAAGTTATTACATAAAGCAGTTGTTACAAAATATTTTTTTTTGATTACAAAATAATTAGTCTTAGCAGGAATAGAATTTGTAGTAGGAATCAAGGGTATTGTACATAAGATACAATATCCATGTAAACGTACATATTATTTATAACATGGTATTATGCTTGTTTAGGAAAAAAATTATAGAGTAAGGAGTAGTTGTAGTTTAGAAGGAGAGAGGTTAGTCAGGCTTAGTACAGGAGCATAGCCAGTGTTTCTTTAAGAATAGTTTTAGATTTTTTTTGAAGAGCGAAGGAGAACTCTGTGATGTTAGTTCAGTGGGTAGTACATTCCATAGCTTTCCTACAGAGTTAGAGTATAGGGAGTCGCCTGCTGAGTGAATGGATCTTGAAGTATTAATAAGTAGTTTATCTGAGGAGCGTAGGTTCTTTTTATTATTATTATAAGGAGTAATGAGGGTAGAGAGTATCGGAGTGTGGGTGGATTTATACAGGGCCTTGTGAACTATGGGGAGCTGTAGAAATTTAAGTCGATTGTGAAATTCTAACCAGTCTAGCTGTTTTAGATTCAGACAGTGATGAGTTCTGAAAGGGGAGCCTGTGGCAAATCTAGCAATATTATTATAGGATGTGGCCAGTTTGTTGAGGTTGTTTTTAGAAAGGTTAGTGTATATATATAGGGGAGGCATAAAATAATACAGTTGAGATTAAGTGGGTTCTGGCTGTAACAGTCCTGGCTGCTGGAGTAAGAAAGGGCTTAATTCTGTAACGGGATCCCAGTTTTTTGTTCACTGATTTTATTGTGTTGTTTATATGGGTATCAAAGCTGAGGTTGTTCAATTGTTATTCCTAAGAGTTTAGTGGTTAGGTCGGGACAAATTATGGTGCCGTCATTTGATATAAGTGTGAGATGTATGGGAGTGGATTTTCAGGTTGGTGTGAAAAGTAAGAGTTTAGGTTTTTGGGGGTTAAGAAGGAGGCAGCACTTTAAGAACCATTGTTCTACAGTATTGAAAACCTTTTGGGTTAGAGTTTTAAATTCAGTTTCAGAGGAGCCTGTACAGATAATAGTAGAGTCATCTGCATATTGAATGCAGGTGGTGTGTGGTATTGCTGCTTGTAGGTCATTAATATAAATGGAGAAAAGGAGTGGACCTAGAATGGATCCCTGAGGAACACCGAGGGAGATGGGTAGATTATCAGAAAGTTTATTTTGCCACAATACAGCCTGCTGGCGGTTTTCAAGATAAGATTTAAACCAATTCATGGTTAGGGGATCAAGTGAAAGGGATTTCAGTATGTGCAGGAGAAGTTGGTGATTAACCATGTCGAAGGCTTTCGATAAGTCAATGAAGACTGATGAAGAAAGAATATTATTGTTACGGTTATTGTTGATGGTGTCTGAGAAGGATAGCAGGGCAGTGGTGGTACTGTGGAAAGGTCTGAAACCATGTTGGCAGTTGGCAAGTAAGTCATAGTTGAGAAGGTGTGAGAGTAGTTGCTTATGGATACATTTTTCCATTATTTTTGCAAGGGGAGATAGCAGAGCTATTGGGCGGAAGTTAGAATAGTCATTGGAGTGTCCCCCTTTATGTAGTGGAATGATATGGGAAATTTTCCATATAGATGGGATAGTTCCTTCATTTATGGTTCTATTAATCAGTATAGAAATGGGGAATGAGATGGTTTTAGCTCCTTTTTGCAAGAATTCGGCAGGGAGTTGGTCAGCTGAGGGGGTGGTAGGTTTTAATTTTAGGAGAAGGGAACAAATAAAGGAAGTAGACACTGGTCGAAAATAAAATGGAGGAGGTGGGATAGTGGCTGAAGTAGGAAGATTTGAGGTATCGGGAGAAAGATGGCTAGCAAGATTTTTGATAGCATCACTGAAAAAAGAATTAAAGGCATTAGCCGTTTGTAAGGGGTTGTCAGGGTTAGAGCCAAGTGGGTTGGGAGTGACTGATTGACCTGGGTGAAGGAGTTTGTTAATGCTGGTCCAAAATTTTTGAGGTGCGTTGTGGTAGGTTTGCTGTGTTTGAAGGAAGAAGTTCTTTTTGTCTGATAGAATAGCTTTTTTGGTATTATTTCTATGATATTTAAAGGTTTGGTGATCTGAAGGACTCTTAGTAGCACGCCATTTTGCCCAGGATTTATTTCTAAGAAGGATTTTTTACCTAGTATTATTGGTGAGCCAAGGTGCTGGTTTAGTTTTATTTCTAACTGAGCGTGATGGGGCGTGATGATTCAGGATTGTTAGGAATGTAGTGTTAAAGTATTCTACGGCTTCACTGAGTGGAAGATATTTTAATGGTGACCAATTACATTGTTTAAGTTCAATTTGGAAAAGTTCTGGGTTAAAATGCTTTTTGGTGTGTACAGTTCTGTAGGAGAGAGGGAGAGTTAGGTTGGTCTTGTGTCTGATAATATAGGTTAGTGAATAGTCACCGAGGTCATCTGGGAGGGTCCCTGATTTATACATTTGATGAGGATTATTAGTAAGTATCCGGTCCAAGGTACTTTCTTTGTTGTTGGTTCTGTTAGTTCTGGTGGGGGCGTTAATAGTTTGTGTGAAGCCATAAAGGTTAATATGGGTGGTAGGGTGTATATTACAGCAGGTCATCCAGTCTATACTGAAGTCTCCTAGGACTAAGGTTTCTTGTAGCAGATTGTTGGAAAGCCAGTTAAGGATATTTTCAAGTGTACTAATATTATTGCCAGGGGGAAGGTATATACAGATAATGTTTATGGTCTTATAAGAGTTGATTAGTTTGGTGATAAGTATTTCAGCACTATTGTCTGATGGTGGGTTCAGGTTTAGAGTAGTAACCTGTAGCTCTGTTTTATAGAGGATAGCTACCCCTCCTCCTTTTTTGGCTATGCGGTCAAGTCTGGTTATATTGTAACCTGGTGGGGTGATTTCATTGCCCTTAACAGTAGGTTTTAGCCAAGTTTCGGATAAGCATAAGATATCAACTAAGTGGACATCTAAAAGGGCAAGAAGTTGAGCAATTCTATTGCCAATGCTGCGAATATTTAGGTGAGCTATAGATAGTGAGTTAGGTGGTTTGGTGGTAGGGGTATTAGTTTTGTTTGGATTGCAGTTTGGAGTGTTTAGGGTATAGTTTGGGTGAATGTCCCCATCTAGTAACAGGTGTTGGAGTACTGTGTTTAGGGTGGAGAGGCTTATAGAAGAAGTCAATTGCTTTTCTAGAATTTTGGTTGGTATACTTTATATGAGATAGTCTATGATATTTGGCATGTAGGTAGCTTGGTTTGGATATGAGGTTAAGAAATGTTTGGTGACTAATTAATGGTGGGGTGGAGGTTTGTTTAGAGGGGAAGAGAATTGTAGAATATAAAGGTTGTTCGTAAGAGGTTAGGAGATGGGCAGAAATTAGTGTAGGTAAGAGAAAGAGTAAGAGGAAGATTTGTAGTGGGTGTGTGAGTGTTGATGTAAACATTGTGTATGTTACAGAAGTGTGATAGGAAAGGATAGGAAAGTATTGTAAGCTGGTAGGAGAGTAACTAGGTAGGGGGTTAACACAAGAGAGGTTAAGAGTTGAGGTAAAAAAAATCACAAGGGTGTGTTAAGATAATAGTGGTGAGGGATGATAATTGTTTTGATAGTGTGATTGGTGTGAGTGAGATGTGGGTGTGGCTATAGGGGAATAAATGTAGGAGTACTGGGGATGGGTGGGAAATGGGGGCAGGGTAGGGGAGCGGAGTGAGCCTGAAGGGCGAATGGAGCGGGTAGAGACAGAAGAGTGGCTTGTCAGGGTGACAATCAGTAAGGAATGAAAATATGCAGGTAAGACTGCGAGTAATAGATTATGGAGAAATGTTTAGATGCTGGCAGGAGTATGTGTGTATGGGGAGTGGAGAGTGAATTAAAGATATTAGTTAAAGGGGAGAAAAATAGTCAGTCCGAAGAGAATTGGAAAGGGAGTTAGGGAGATAAGGAAGAGCAAGTGAGAAAAGATATATATACAGAAGCTAATATAGAGGCACCACCTAGTGGTTAGTCTCTTAACTACAGTTAAACAGGTCTCCTAAAAGTGTGTCAGGCCAGGGAGGGAGGGGGGAGGATAAGACTACTTCGGTATAGAGAAGGTATGGGCCAAAGGTACATTTAGTTTAGAGAGAAAAAAAGAGCGGGGGAGGGAGTTGGCTGCTGGCTAACCTAACTGTGAGGCTTTCCTACCTAGCAATATCTATATCACTTTAATCTTAATACAGATTGTCTTCAATCTTTAATAGTCTTCATGACTAAAAACTATGACTTTCCATGTTCTAACAAATGTTTGGCAATGGCACTGCACCAGAGACCTTTCCTTACACAATAAAGATGGTCCCTTATGTGTTCAGTTAGTCTATTCATTTTGCCAACATAAAATTTTACTCATGGAGACCATTAAACTAGTCCCAGACTGACCTCCAGTTAAGGTGTGATGATGTGAGGTATCGTATCGCCAGCTATGCCAGGAGAAGTAGGGCAGTGGATGTGTAACATATGCCAGCACAGCTAACCGGAATTTTGTAAAGAATTACATGTCATTTGTATATCAAACTGATTTGTACAGATGCTTGTGTTGAAATATGTATTTGTAAAGCTGCTTCTGTTAAAATGTACCAACAATGTGTCCTGATGGGCAGAAAAAAATATACATTTATATCAGACTGTGCTGTGGCAACTGACGAAATACATATATGTTAACAATGGATACTGGAGGAGAAGAGGCTAACCTCAGTCTAGCTAACTTTGAAAAATAATAAGACATTAAATTACTTAATTCAGGCCATAAACACTGTATGTTACAGTTCTGACTGTAGCCACTGATGAACTGTCTGTGTCAGACAATGGTTCATTAGTTCCTGTAGGAACAGTGGAAGTGTTTTATGACTTCCAGAAGCTGCAACACATCTTGGTAAAGATGTGTGTGTGTGTGTGTGTGTGTGTGTGTGTGTGTGTGTGTGTGTGTGTGTGTGTATTACTGACACGTACATGTAAGATTCTGGGTCAGTTGTAGGAAAGGGGGTAGCACAGGAACCAGAAGTCAGATTACCACATGTTTCTGATGTCATTCTGTAATCAAACACTGAAAGAAAGTTTTTAATACTAGAAGAGACTGAAGTCTCGGGACACACTGTTTTTGAAACCGGACATAGAAGGACCCCTCACCTACTTCATCTTACCTTGCACTAGTAAGTGACCAGAGAATAGTAATTCTTTAGATCAGTCAAGAAAATATACTGGGATTAGTTAAGTACTGTTTTTCTGTATCTGTGTTATTTTAATATTTCCTGTGATTGAAACTCTGGTGTTTATTGTAAACATATATTTAATAATTTCTTGTTCTTTTATTATTTATTATTAAATATATTTAAACTTTTCATTGTGGCTGATCCTTTAGAGAATATTTTAACTTTTGACAGTACTCATATCTATTCAGCGACTCTGTGGCCACTTCTAAAAGCCTTACTGCATTGGTCAAAACACTACCATTTGTACTAGCATTAATTTCACTCAGTATGATTGGGTAGCCTTGCAAGAACCTTAGAATTGCTGGCTTTGGAGTACATGGTGGCAGTAACTACCCTACAGTCTGGGCAGAAGGGGCATAGCTAGTAAATCTGTGCCAGCCTTCCCCAGGTGCATGTGTGTGTGTGTGTGTGTGTGTGTGTGTGTGTGTGTGTGTGTGTGTGTGTGTGAATATCCAGTCTAAGAGTGTGTGCATCAGCTGTTTGGAACAGGGACACACAGCACTGGTTACGTAGAGAGGGTGCTGGATGACTTGACTTGGACACTCGTCTGAGAACTCAACTCTATAACTGTGCCAGTGGGAAGTCTTATTAGGGACCTGGAGATGGACAAAGAGAAATCCAGACTGAGCATGTTCCCTGTGTGCTCTTAGGGGAAATTGTGCCTGATGCAGACAGCTACATCTGGAAATCCTGTGTGTATCTATTTTTATTCCAAGTGAAGGTCTCTCTACAGTGTCAGTGGTGAGGATTCAGGCTCCTTGATTACTAGCTCAGACAGGGGATGTCACAGAAGGTATCCCCATTGTCACTGTGAATAAGAGCATAGTCTGCAAGAAGAGCTGTCAAACACTCAACTAAGGAAACAACATCAGCTCTATACCAGTCTGCAGTGTGGTGAAGTTTTGGCTTCTTTTTAATGTGAAAGTACAGTTTTGTAAAATCTTACTATAACAGTAGATGCCCTTCTCTTCCCTGTTGCAGTATTATTTACTATAGGGATCTCCCACCTAGGGCAGTCTGACTCTCGACCAGTATACCAAAGCCTTATGATTTTGTATGTGCTGTACATCAAACATATGCTCCATGCATAGGATGTAGGGCATAAAAGTGACACACAGATACAGGGTCCCAGAACGCCCTTGCCATCACTCTGAATGCCATTATCACTCATCAGTCTGAATGCCATGTCGCTGGGGTGAATACCTAGCAGTCAGATAAGTGCCCCACTAGAGTTGCTTTTTTTTTGCTCAAGACACTCAGGAGCCGTTTGTCTTCCTTGGCCATTTATCTTGAAAACCAATGGCTTAATAAGTTAGCTCAGGATAACATGAAGAAATCCATCAACCCAGAGATACAGCATTCCTACAGTATCATCTTCCCTGGTAAGATCCGACCACAAAGCAATCACTTTTGAAGTCACCATCTCCCCCAAACCCCCTCTAGCTAGGATCACACATAAAAACTTCTCCAAAGCTGATTTACAGCCTCCTGAGGGATGGTATAAAACAGCTTCATAGCCCCCCTCCCTGTCTGTAGGAACTGGCACCAATATCCAAAACTACACCAAAGCACTATACTGGCATTTATACAGATGCATGGAATCAGGAATATCAGACAGGACTAAATCATCCTCCGCAAAGAGTAAACCTGTCTGGTGAACATCTGCAATAAATAAACTCTATAACAAAATGGGGAAAAAAAAGACCAGGAAGGAGCAGGTGCCCAATTGGAAGCATGTCTTCTTAGCCTGAACAAGCAAATAAGAGCACTAGTGAAATCCTCCAAAACAAAGAGAGTCCAAATTGGCCACATCTACTAGAAATAATCAAAGCCTTTTTCACATATGCCCGCAACCTCAAAGGAAGCACCGAGATCTCTTCAGAACTGGTGGTAAAGGACACTACATATACAAATGCCGTAGATACAGCAAACTTGCTGGCTGACACATTCGGCGAAAACTTTACCACTCTGTCCCCCTGATCAGTAAATCAGGACATCCCCAGTACTTGCGCCCTTCTCCTTATATCTAGGGAACAGGTCATCACTGCTCTCTCAAAGGCAAAAAATACAGCCTCCATGGGACCCGATAACATCCCAGGCTGCATCCTACATGAACTCCGACAGGAACTTGCAGCACCATTAGGCACCTTATTCAACCAAAGACTGATTACTGGCTTCTTCCCAGCTGAGTGGAGGACAGCCACTATCATCCCTTAACACAAAGGTGGGGCATTCACCGATCTGGGAAATTACAGACCCATCAGCCTAACTAGCCTGATATGCAAGGTCATGGAACAGATCATCATGGCCCTCATTAACAAGGACATTGGCAAGCTCCAAACACTTGATCCCACACAGTTTGGCTTCATCAAGGGAAGGTCAAGTCGGCTTCTTTGTCACCAAAGCTATGGACGAGGGGAAGACACTGCCTACCTTGACCTGGCCAAAGCCTTTGACACTATTCCAAACTCGGGCATAACAGATAAACTCTCTCAACTAGGCATCAATCCATATGTTACCAGATGGGCAGCAAACTGGCTCACTGATAGAACCCATGTAGTCAAAATAAAGGAAGCCACCTCAAGCAGTAGACCTGTAACAAGTGACGCACCCCAGGGTTTTGGTCTTGGGGCCCCTATTATTTGGGCTATACTTTTCTGAGGTGCAGACCAAAACCAGTGGGCTACGGCTGACCAAGTTTGCAGAAGACTGCAAGCTGGGTGCCGTCATCAGTTCCCTTAGTGATGTGGACATCCTCCAAGAGGGTCTCACTCAGACAAATGACTGGTGCCAGAAACATGGCCTCAAGCTGAATACTAAAAAATGCATCATCATCCCCTTTGGGGAGCGTGACATCCCCACAAATTATCACATTAATAATGTCCTAAGCATGCAATCAGTTATGAGGGATTTGGGCACCCAGGTAGATAGCAGCCTGACTTTTGACCACCATGCTGTTTCTGTTGTATGGAAACCCCGCTACATGGCCCACCTCAAAAGTAAGGGTATCTCATCAAGGGACAAGGAGGTCATAACATCCCTGTATTCTTCCCTTATAAGGCCCACTATTGACTACAACACCCCTTTTGGCATGTACCTTGCAAAGCACATGCAGCAGCTGGAGAGACCACAGAGGTTCCTCACCCGGAGAATCCAGGTCCTCAAACGTCTACCATACACAGGCTAAAAGCCCTATCCCTCTACTTGGTTTCATACAGACTCCTCAGAGATGACCTCTGTCTGGCATACAAGGTGATCATGGACCCCACCTTGATGGGACTGCTCCATATCCACAAGTCAAGCTCCACTCGAGTAACCCGCATGCGTGGCCTCAACCTGATCTGACATCAACAAGACTTGTTTAGGAACAGATTTATGTCCCAGAGACTCCCCCATCAATGGAACAGACTCCCTCTCCACATCAGAGTACATCTTTACTCCTTTTTAAGCGCAACCTGGATAACTGGATGCAAAACAAAAAATATACCCCTGGGATTCCACCCATGACCCTGCTGGACAGGGGCATTGGGTGCTGATTTGTCTAAACATGGGCTAAACTCTTGGCTAGGCTTATAAGGGCCTCAGGGCCAATAGCCTAGTAACTTCCTATGATTAACTTTCAGGTCAGTTCAGTAGCATTGCACTCCCTGCGATGCATCTTACACAGCTCTCCAGTACAAGACTTCACTCCTGGAGATGAATTGTGATGAATCTCTGGTATCAAGAATTCACATTAGATTCATGCGCAGAAGTCAATGTTTACTGTGATGTCCGCAGTATCTAAAACAGAAGGGATTCTCCTGCCCAGGGCAGCTTGACATTCGTCCAGTATACAAAAGCCAAAAATCTTGTATGCGCCGTAAGTCACATTTATACTCCCTGTACAAAATATAGGGCATAAAAGGAAGATACAGACACATCTATCCTGATCTTCTTTGCCGTCAGTTCGAACACTAGCTTCCCCATAAGGATAGCTATGAACACGGTCTTTTTTGTTTGTGTACTTCCCACGACCATACCTCTTGTAGTATCTGTAAGGCATTTGTGCCTAAGACACTCAGAAACAGTTTATCATCCCTGGCCATTTGTCTTGAAAACCAGTAGCTTAAACAGTTAGCCCAGGGTACCATAGCAAAATCCTTTAACTCTGAGATACTCCCACTAGGTAAGAAGGCGGCCAAGATATCTCGGTCAGATTCTTTAGCTGTCCAGCCTCCACCGGATGTCCCTCTAGAAGAGGATAATAGCTCTGTAGGTTGCTTGGCATCTGCACTGGATTCCTCTGCTATAACCCTGGAGACTGGCATGAATCAGTCTTTTTTCACACATCCTCTGAGGCTTTGCAGGCATCTACTCCAGACATCTAGTGGGAACTGTGGTTGATTACATTGGAAGGTCCTGTAGGGACTCCACATTTATCAGTCAGGGAGGAGTTTCTATGTTCTCTTATCGAATCTCAAAGATTGGAACTTCCTGTGTTTGTTAGGATTGATGTCCCTTCCCAGAAAGACAAAAACTAAAGCATGTTTCAGTCTATCCTAAGGATCCTCAAAGGGAAAGGCAAGAGTTTACTCGGCTTGTTTTCTACCTTGAAAGCTCTAAAGCCTCCTCAGCGGGTTTCAGTACCTTCTGCACTTTGGACCTATACCCTTTCTAAATGGCTTAGGGTACTGGATTCCTCGGATGAGGAGTCTGTGTCTGATGGGTGCTCTTGTCCTATCCTTCACAGATGCCTTTGCTTATGGGTCTGATGAAGAGGAGTCTATAAGCCCAGAGTCTCTTTTTGAGGAACTGTCCTTCAGGGACACAATTGCTAGGATGATGGAATATTTTAAGTGGGATTCTTCTCAACTGTCTGACATTCAGAGAAGATAAAAAGACATGCTTCTGGAGCAGTTCTCCTCAGGCCTCTACTGAAAATTGGCTTTGTTCCAAGTCGGACTTTCCTGGTAAATAAATGTTAAATAAATAATTATGAGTTGGTTTAGGTGGATACTCCTAAGCCATCAACAGGTCCTCCTTTGCTAGCTGCCTTGTTAGATACTTTCATTGCTGGTTTCAAGTCTCCTAATTCTCATCCTCCTGCTCCTAAGAAACCTAATAAATTCTACAAGGTTCCTGAGGATTGTCAACTTTTATTTAAATGTCCTTCTGCTGATCCTACCGTGGTGTCAGTCTCTTCTAACAAACCTAAACTTTTGCACTGTCCCAAACTTCTACCTTCTGATAAGGATAGTAGGGCAATGGAGAGGATTGGTAAGAAAGTTTACACTTCTTCTACTTTGGCCTTTAGGGCTGTTAGTTACCAGAACCACATGATCAGGTATGCTCTGGCCTTGGTAGCAGGCCTGCCAGGTTATCTTTGCCATCCCTGATTCTGAAGGCAAATCCTCTGCCTTATGCTTTTTAGGTTCTGTTTCTCAAGTGGATCGCCACTCTACTAAGTGTAGCTATGATACTGCTGATGTCTCTTCTAAGGCTGTGGCTTTTGGGTCTGTCATGAGGCATTATTCTTGGTTTTGTCTCTAGTCTCAGATAACATTAACATCAACGCCTTTCTCAAGGTTCCTTTTCAGATGGTTACTCTTCAAATCTTGCTTCCTCTTTTATTACCCCAGGCTTTTCTGATGTCCTTGGATCTAAGAGATACTTACCTTCATATCCTTATTCACCCTCTTTTCAGGAAGCTTTTTAAAGTTTCTATGGGTCTTCCTTTCATTTTCAGTTCTCTGCGTTGTCCTTTGGCCTCTTTACCACCCCAAGGGTATTCAAAAAATTCCTAGCACCTATGATTGCTTTCTGCACTCTCCAAGGCATTCAAAGGTATCCTTACCTACAGGACGTGTTGCTTCAGGAGCCTTCTCCCAGTCGCCTATTACAGAATGTGAAGTTCACCATTGTTCTTCAAAGTCTGGGGTACACTATCAACTTCCAAAAGTCTGACCTGACTCCCTCTCAGGATCAACTGCATCTTGGATGCAAGAGTCAGACAGAGCCAATGCTGGCCTCTTTTCCACTTCCAAAAGGTTTCTCATTGACACCCATCTTTCAGTCTCTTCTTCCTCTGACTGTCATGCCAGCCAGGAAGTTTCTTCAGGCCCTGTGTTTCATGGCTTCTTCTACTCTAGTGCCTCCTCTTGCCAGACTGCTTATGCAGAAGCTTCAATGGTACCCCAAGTCAGTTTTGCTATACCACTGTCACCCTCTAGATTTCAGTGTACCTCTCCTTCCCTGTCTAAAGAAGGAATTCAAGTGGTGCATTCAACAGTTTGCTCTTAACCCAGGCTAGTCCTTTCAGCCTTCAGTCCCTTCTCAAGAACTGTTCTCAGGCTACCCCCCCCCATCAGAAGTCAGATCATATCACCATCTAAGAGATGAGAGTTCTGGGTCGGACCCTTCAAGCTTTCACCCCATATTCTCTTCAGGCCCCTTGAAGGTGTACACAAACACTACAGTGATGTGGCATGTCAACAAGCAGGGAGGCACAAAATCTTACCTTCTCTGCAGGATGGCTCTTCTGGCTTGGGAGGTGGCTCTCCGCTATCAGTTAACTCTTCAGGCAGTATACATTCCTTCAGAGCACAAACCTGTGACAGACTCTTTGAGCAGGTCCAAAACACAGGCTCATGAATGGATGCTTAACAGAGACATGCTTTTGGAGACTGTCCATCCAAGGGATATTCCTCAGGTAGATCTTTTAGCCTCCCCTCTGAACAGGCAGCTTCCTCCAGACTACCATGCCATCTGGCATGGAAGACAGGCGCCCCTTCTTTTCCTTGGAAGGGGAGGTTTGTTTATGCTATCCCTCCTCGTCCTCTACTTCCAAAAGTCCTGCAGAAGATTCAGCTGGACTCCCACAAAATCTTGCTAGTGACTCCCTTTTGGCAAAGACAGCACTGGTTGCTCCTCTTAATGCATCTGGCCAAGACAGCACTGGTTGCTCCTCTTAATGCATCTGGCCAGCGTCAATCACCACAAGTTACCTCATCGGTTGGATTTCCTCACACAGAACAATGGGTTTTTCATCCACCATCAACTTATCCAGACTTCAACTGGCCCTGTGGGTGATGTGGTTTGGATTCAGGCACCTCTTTTCTGAGAATGGATGTGCTCAGGGTTTTACAGAAAGCAAGGAAATACTCAGCCAGAAAATCTTAAATTTCCAAACAGAAAAGATGTTTTGTCTGGTGCCATACTCATAATCAGGACCCCTCTGGTCCTCTCTTATTTGTGTGAGTTGTTCCAGTCTGGCCTGGCCTATTCTTCTGTGAAGGGTCCATTTGTCAGCCATTTCTGCTCCTCTGCCATTGAATCTCCCTTTGACTTCTTGTTTTGAGGTCAAACAATTTCTTAAAGACATCCTGCATATTAAGACTCCAAGGAAACCTATTCCTCCTCCTTTGGACCTTAATTCTGTGTTGGAAAATTTCTGTTTCTTGAGCTTTTTTACTCTCCCTTCTGATTTGGATACTGCAACAGTGAAATAGAAAAACATAACTACCATAACAGTACATATCCCCCTCTTTACTGTAGCAGTATACTGTCCTTCCCTACAACCCCCCCTTTTTTATTCTGGTTTTTGTTTTAGATTCCTTTTCTTGCCGAAGGTTTCCCCTTTTTCTTCTGCATTTTTTTCCTTCTGGATGTACATGGACTCCTTTGACCCACAGAGACTGTTCTCTGCTGGGGCAATTCAGTTCTGGGTACTTGTGCCTGTATATCCCTTTTATTCCTTACGTTCTGTACAGGCAGCATAAATGTCACCTACAGTGCATACAGGATCTTTAGGTTTTTGTATACTGGCCAAGCATGAGGCTGCCCTGGGCGGGAGATCCCTTCTGTTTTGGATACTGTAACAATTAAGAGAAGACGTTACTATTATGGAAAGATTTTACACAACAGTTTTTTCCCCTGCTTACCTGAAGTCACAGTTAACGTTTCTCAAAGCAAGGAGCTCCCTTTTCTTCTTTGTTTCTATGCCTTGTTATTCCATCCCACATCTTCATCGTTTTCATTTAACAGGCCAAGTTACCTAAATGAAAAGGAAAGGAAATGTAAAAGCTGATAAAACACACAAAACAAGATTCATACCAAGGCACAATAACTTGTGGAAAAAGCTACTTCGACTGTTCAGTGCTCCTGGGATTTCCAAACAGCATACAGTCTGATCATTTTGATAAACACAGAAGACAATAACAGCCCAACTTTGATGAGGTAAAAATGAAGACTACCGTTTGCACACTGCAAATCAATTCCACAGCATTTCAGTAGAAATGACCACGCTCATGAAGCAGTAGAACATGCAACTAAAACAGGATGAGCAATGTTCATTTGTTAGTGTCCTCTGCGTGGAACCAGTGGTGTTCAGATGGTACTAGTTCCACGCAGAGAAGTGACAAAAACAAATGCATTTTCTTACTGCCGACACTATGGCATTTGCAGGTGTACCATACATTCTGACAAACAACTCCTTGGACTGGGGAATGGTTTACACAAAAGCAAGTAACAGTCTGGCAACAGGTAACATTGTACTTCAATTAACAGAAGCAACCATCAGGTTTATGTACATTTTGTACTGCAATTGTACAATACAGCTGTGTAAAGTAATGGTAATTAACAGCAGATCTAGATTCTAGTGGCAGTTTTTCCAACAACTGGATTTCTGCTCATCAGCATTAGTCATGGGACAGATTTTCAAGATTCTGAAGGTTCTCTTGTGCAAGGCAATGCTGGTCTCACACTGCTGCTCCTCCGGTGTCAAGACTGCCAATTTGTTACATAAAGGCAAGGTAGCTTCTTTCCATGTTCAGGTCTTCCAGCAAGACATTCGGAGCTTAAAAAGTAAACAATGTAATACTAAATGCTTTGCTTTCATACTTGATCAGTTTTTCTAACATCACTGTTTATATTCATACAATACCTGCATAGAGCAAGACTGGTCTTGTAAACAAGACAAGGGTAGCAACACTAGTTCAAAGAGCTCAGATTACACAAAGCTTTCTACAAAAAAGACCGTCTCAGAATTATCCTATCTCTGTGAAGCAGTATGCAGGTTTTAGTGCGTCAAGGCATGTAACACGGAAAACGTTCTTGGAGACGTTATTGCAATCATTTTTTTTTTTCCATGAGAGGTACTCAAGATCTACAGAAACAGCTGGCCAGACAGGTGATAGTCAGTCTTCTACAGGCAAAACACAAAACCAAACAGATTAGTCATAGGCGATTCCATTGTGAGGCACAAAGCTGTACGTTTCACCAGCTAGATAAGGAGAAAGTCACGGTCAACTGTGTCAGGATCCGCCACATCACACATGCACTCAAGTTTCTCAACAAGTTCTGTTATTACTCTGTCACAGTTCATGTTGGTGTGAACGACTTGAGACGTACCTCTCTGGACTATATGGAGAGAGACATGATTGAGCTCTCCGACTGTGTCTCAAGCTGTTATGCTCCTAGCCTTAAGCAGCATTTTACCTTCACCTAGGATGATGCCACAATACATACAGAACATGATTGACTTCAGTAATTGGCTTAGTTTCTGGTGTCATTCCAAGTGGATACAATATCTGTCAGCCTGGAATCACATGATCAACAGACAGTGCTTTGCCAGAGATGGTCTTCATGTCACCCCTAGGATTTCTGCAACTGGCCAAGTCTCTTGCCACCCCCATAGTGCCTTTTTAGGCAGTGTCTTAAGGACAAAATTGCAGATGCAAGAAAGTACAGTTGTGTACACTTACCATAAATGTAGATGTTAAGAGTGCAGTCACTGTTGCAGTCATCACACTTGGGTTATCTGCCTGCAGGTAGCCCTCAGTCGGCCCGAATAGCAGAGTCTTGGGATGTCTGAATCAGATGCTGTCGCTTCTTCCATGACGTCATGGGTACAAAACATGCAGCCAATGCCATTACATCAGTTTTTCTTGCCCCACATGTCAGGAGCCCCCAAAACAGGAAGCAATTATATGGTGTGGAACACCTCCAGTAAAAAGTAAATACCATTGCCATAAGATATGGGCAAAAAAGAAGACAGGCAGAAAGTATAGAAGAGTCACGGGGCTGGAGGGAGGGTAACCAAGACTGCAACAGTGAATACACTCAAACATCTACATTTATGGTATGTGTACACAACTGTATTATGTTCGTGTTTCACTGTTGCAGTCGTCACACTTGGGTTGATTCCCAAAGCTGAGGAAGGGTGGAGGCAGTCGAAAAGTATTACAGCTGGCTAGCAGGCCTTGCAAGACAGCTGTGGCAAATCCAGCTCTGGATTTAGAAAAAAATAGGTAAGTGGTAATGGCTTGGTGAAGGTGTGTACAGAACTCCAGGATGCAGCTTCCAGAATGTCTCTGGTAGGGACCCCCCCTGAGAAATGCTGTAGAGGTTGAGGTAGCCCTAGTGGAATGAGTTCTGATCCCCTGTGGGGTAGGTTTTCCATGGTGTTTGTAGCAGAAATGGATGCAGTGTGCTATCCATTTGGAAATAGTTTGCTTTGAAATGGCCTTGCCCTCTGCCCCTGTAACAAAGCTGTCTAGCAGCTGGTCAGATTTTCTGAAATATTTAGTCCTGTCAAGGTAGAAGCTGAGCTGTCTGTGCACCTCCAAGAAGTGCAGGATCCTTTCTCCTTTATTCTGATGATTAGGAAAAAAAGGTTGCTAAATGGATGGATTGGTTTAAAGCCGCACTGGATACCACCTTGGGCATAAAAGATGGGTTAGTCCTGAGGGAAGCCCTGTCCGCATGGAAGATAATGAAGGCTTCCACAGCCATAATGGCCTGTAACTCAAGACACTCTTCTTGCTGAAGTGATGGCTAGAAGTAAGGCTGTTTTCTAAGAGAGAAATTTTAATTCTGCTGTAGCAGCAGGCTCAAAAGGGGGCAGCGTGAGCTTCTCTAGTACAAAGTTAAAGTCCCAGGCAGGAGTGGGAACTCTCCTCGGGGGTCTTAAATTATTAGCTCCTCTCAGGAACTGTTTGACCAGAGGGTGAGAGAAGAGGGGTGGCTCAATATTGTAATGAGCTGAGATGGCAGAGGCATGAATCTTAATTAATGAGAAGGATAGGCCTTTGTGGAGTAGCTCTGATATATTATCTAGGATTTGAGGTAAGGTGGGCACAGCTGTGTCCTTTCCCTGAGACTGGCTCCAAGGACAGTATCTTTTCCACTTTTCTGAATAGGATTTCCTAGTACTAGGCCTCCTGGGCTCAAGGATGACATCCAGCACCTGTTTGCTGAGGGTTGCTGGAGTTGTATTCAGGGAATAAGCCAGGCTGCTAGGTTCAGGGTTTACAGCTGAGGATGCAAAATTTGGCCCTCCTGCTGGGTCAGCAGAGAGGGAGTCTGATGCAGGTGCCAGGGTGGCACTGCTGTCAGGACTGCGTAAACGTGGGTACCAGTGCTGGCGTGACCAGTCTGGTGCAATAAGGATTGTCCTTGGGTGTCCTGTTTGATCTCGAGTAGTACTTTCGAGAGGAGGGGCCGACGGGGAAAGGCACAGATTTAGAGGTTTTCCCATGTAAAGGATAGGGCATCCACTTTCCATGCTTGGCTGTGGGGAGTTCTGGTGCAAAATTTGCTCAGTTGATGATTTTGGGGGGAAGCAAAGAGGTCCACCTCTGGAGTCCCCCAGCTGTGGATTAGAAGCTTGAATGAGTTGGGATTCAGTTTCCACTCGTGTGGGTCCATTAGATTTCTGCTCAAGTCATCTGCCAGTGAATTTCGTTTCCCTGGCAGGAATCGAGCTTGCAGGTGCACCTGACTGCTCAAGGCTGTGTTCCACAGAGCCATGGCTAACCTGCAGAGTGGGTAGGAATGAGTTCCCCCTTGCTTGCTTATGTACCATATAACTGTGGTGCTGTCTGTCTTTATTAAGAGTTGTCCTGGAAGGATAAGGTATTTGAAGGCTGTCAGTGCATTCTGTACAGCTAACATTTCTTTTTGAATGATATGCAGGTGCATTTGTCTTGGGCTCCATTTGCCTTGAATGCATTTGCCTGCCATGTGAGCCCCCCATGCATAGTCTGATGCATCTGTTGTCAGGGTTTGGGCGGTGGGGGGGGGGGGTTTGAGTGAAAGGGAGTCCCTTGTTGTGGTTGCAAGCCTCTGCACACTAAAGGAACTCTGTCCTTAGGCAAGGAATGATAGGAATCACTCTTTCCAGGTCCTGAGAATGTTGACAGCAGAGACTTAAGTACCACTGAAGTTTCCTCATATGCAGTCTTGCATATGGAATTAGGAGGATGCATGAGGCAGTGAACTCTAGTGCTTGCACTATTTTTCTTGCAGATAGCTGGGTATGGGTGGCGAGTAGCTTGAAGTAATTTGTCAAATAAACCTGCTTTTCTGGAGTGAGGAATGCCATCTGGGAAGTTGTGTTCAAGCTTGCTCCCAGGAATACAATCTTTTGGCTGGGTACCAGATGTGATTTCTTTTTGTTGATGGTATACCCCAGAGAAGTTAGGAGTCTCTTTACAAACATCAGGTGTTGAAGTAGCAATTCCTGACTGTCCGCCTGGATCAGGCAATCATCCAAGTATGGGTAAATATGAATGTTTCTCTGCCTGCAGTATGCAATGGCTGGAGCCAGGCACTTTGTGAATACTTTGGGCGCAGCAGATAAACCAAAGGGAAGTGCAGAGAACCGATAGTGCATAGAGCCTGCCCTGAAACGTAGATATTTCCTGCAGGATTCCCTTATGGGGATGTGCAGATAAGCTTCTTTTAAGTCTAGGGTGACCAGCCAGAAGTCCTTGTCTAGCACAGGAAGCAACTGCTGGAGTGCAAGCATTTTGAAATTTGGTACCACCAGGAAGGTGTTGAGAATGGACAGATCCAGGATAGGGTGTCAAAAGTTCTCTTTTCTGGACACCAGTAACAGTCTGGAGTAGAAACCCTGTCCCCTTTGCTCTACTGGAACAGGTTGAATAGCTCAGATACTGAGAAGAAAAAGTACTTGCTTTTGGGCCTCTGCCCACTGGTTTGGAGAAAGGTCTGGCAACCAGTCTGGGGTTGGCAGTGAGTGGAATTAGAATCTGTATCCCTGGGATACAATGTTTATGACGTATTGGTCCTGGGTAATGTGCTCCCAGTTTTTTGCATGCAGGGCGAGTTTTCCTCCTAGGGGTGCAAGTATTTGGGCATGGCTGGGCAGGATGAAGAACAAGTCATTGTTAACTTTTTCCATAAGTGGGTGGCTTACCATTCCCTGTTTTTGAGGTGTGAGCACTCCATTGTTTAGATCTGTGCATACCCAGAGACTGTAGTCTTGGTGGTCTGTTGCCATTGGGTTTGGGCTGAGAAGGTCAGGGAGGGACTGGAAAGGACCAGTTTTTTGAAGGCCAATGCCTACTGAATCTAGTTACCTACACCTGTAGGAACTCTCTAACAGTTTGCATAGACTTAGCTTTTTCCTGCATCTTTTTAAGAACTTCTGCTTTTGTGCCAAACAATAATTCTTGGTTTAATGGAGCATCTAGTAATTTTGCTTTGACATGGTCTGGGAAGATTTGTTCCTTCAGCCAAGCATGCCTTCTCAGAACAGACCCAGTGACAGCAGCCCTGCAAGATGCTTCTAAGGCATCAAAACCACACTGCAAAGTATGTTTACCAACTTGGTTTGCAGAATGCATTAATTCTTGTAAATATTTATTTTCTGCACAATCAGGAATCAACAACATTTTTTGTTTAATTAGTTCAATAATATGCTGCTGGTACTTCAACATGTGAAACTGGCAATTTAAAGCCCTCATGGCAAGGGTTGCAGAGGTATACTTTTCCCTATCTGTCTAAAGCCCTAGAATCCCTGTCCGAAGGGGTAGGGTTTTTGGCTATAGTAGCCTTAATACCTTTAGGTCCCTGGGAAACGGTTTCTGGATCCGTAGTGGGATTTTTAAATAGAAATTTGTGAGAGTTAGGTATTCTGTAGTACTCATCAGGCTTTCGAGTAACTGGTGGTAAAGTATCAGGGGTAAGACTGGATTCCATGAAGACATCATCTGATGTACCTGAAATTGGTACACCTTGTTTGCTATAGCATACACTAGATCCAGGCCTGCTGAATCTAGCTTTGTTTGTATAACTTGAGCACTAATCCAGGCATTCTTTAAAGTATTCAATTGTATTTATTACTGCTTGGTAGTAACTTGATTAAAGTGTAGCTATCATTCTAAGTCTTTTGGATTAAGCACATGGGCTTCAGACCAGTTGTTTTACATTAGGAAGGTTTGTGGCCTGCACTGTGGTGGCAGGACAGGTAGCTTGCATCCTTCTAAGTTGGGAACTGCTGATTGAGGGCTCAGTGTCTGCTATTCTAAAAGTGTATTAGTTCTGGTTTAAGCACTTGGGCTTCAGGCCAGTTATTTTACACTAAGAAGGTTCGTGGTCTGCACTCTTGTGGGAGGAGAGGCTGGACTCTGCCCTTCTGAGCTGGAAATTTCTGGTTAAAGGCTTATAGTGCCTGCATATCTGAACTGTTTCTTACTGAAATTGGTACACCTTGTTTGCTGTAGCATAGACTAGATCCAGGCCTGCTGAATCTAGCTTTGTTTGTATGCTTGTTGTTTGTTTGCTTGTTATTTCCCTGAAACGCTAATTCCACCTAAAAGGCGGCTTTTCGGCGCTTCTGTGGATCCCTAGTGATATCTGCATTGCTTACTGTACTTATTTCCTTGTTTCACTTGAAAGAAAGTTACTGTTTGTCGTTTTTGCATTTAAGTTACCTGGCACTTGCTCACTAAAGCAATTACACAAGTCAGCACTAAAAAATTAAAAGCACTACACCCTCACAAACTCCCCTTGAGTACCTTGTTCCCCATTGGCCCTTTTTTTCAATTATAAAGGAATTCCCAATACTATTCTAGCATGTCCAAAGGTCAGTTGTCAATCTCCTCTCTGGTCCAGCTGGTGAATCTGGGAATCTTGAGGCAATGTTACAACTGCCTCATGTACACAGACCTCTCCTCCTCCCAACAAATTCCAACACATGTGAGAGATGCAACCATATAGCCAAACTGGAGGCTAAGCTCTCCCAAATCAGTACTGGCGTAACCAGTCAGGAGGAGAAGGAAACCACACTCACTACAATTCCAGTCTCACATAGACCTACCACGACAGCAAACCAAACACATAAACACACAAAAACATACTCGGAGGCTCTAAATAAAAATCTGCCTAAGCAGCAGAGACCTCCAAAGCAGACACCCAAGCAACCGCTACCCCAAAACAAAACACGTGCAACACATAGCTCACAAAGCCAGTGTGCCGAACAGTCACAGCCCTTAAGGCTAAACAACACACCTGATACACTTGTAATAGGTGACTATCATCAGGCACACTGACGTCCCGCTCACCAGGCTGAACAAGGAGAAGGTCACGGTGAGCTGCCTGTCGGGCGCTAGGATCCACCACATAACACAAGCACTCAGGTCACTCCAAGGCAAGTACAAATATGACTCGGTCATTGTTCATGCTGGTGTGAATGACCTGAGACGTACCTCCCTGGACTACAAGAAAAGAGACAGAGGAGCTCTCTGAGCATGTAGCCCAGGCCGGTATGACCCTGACCTTGAGTAGCATCTTACCCTCACCAAGAATGATGCCACAATATGAAGACAAGATGATCAATTTCAACAATTGGCTTAAGTATTGGTGTCATTCAAAGGGGATCCAATGCCTGTCAGCCTGGGATGACATGCTGGACAAGCCACGATGCTTTGCTAGGGACGGCTTGCACCCGTCACCCCTGGGCTTTCGGATATTGGCACAGGCTCTTGCTTCCCCCATAGTGCCTTTTTTAGGCAAGGCTCAAAAGACAAACCCACCTCCATAGGTATCACAAGGGATAAGAAACTAAGAGTAATGCTACTCAATGCCAGAAGTCTAAACCTCAAGATGCACGCACTCAAAACTCTCCTTAGCATGGAGAACATCGATATCTGTGCAGTAACAGAAACCTGGTTCAAGGCTCCAGAGAGCACCCCAGCACTACCAGGTTATACCTCATACCATGCTTTTCGGCCCCAAAACTTGGACTGAACCACTACAGGAGGGGGGGTATCGATATTCGTCAAAGATACCCACACCTCCAGATTGATGGCACAGCATGAAGCATCAGAGATTATCCATGTGCAAATAACAGTGGGTAAAACTGCCTTCCGGTTTATAGCCTGCTACAGACTACCCTCCCAAACCCAGGAACCCCACTCGGCCTTCCTGAGAACACTGGAAAATAAGAAGGTCTCTCCAAACACCATTATATTGGGCGACTTCAACTACCCAAACATAGACTGGGAGCATTACTCTAGCTCCAACACCGTAGCCCAAAGGTTCCTAGAATTTATAAACTCAAATGCTATGGAACAACTTGTTACCACTCCCACAAGAAGGGAAAGCATACTGGACCTGATCATCACCAACATGGGGACTCTATGCTCCAGACCAGAAGTGTATCACTCACTGGTAAGATCAGACCATAAACTAATCTCACTGGATATTCACATCCCGACCCCACCCCCTGCCCAGAAAACCACAGTGAAAATCTTCTCTAAAGCAAATTTCACACTCCTCAAAACCGAGGTGGAATCCTTCAAAGCCCCAGAGTCTGTGGAAAATACAGCCCAGACCTCAGAATCCTTTATAAACGCATTCTATGAACACCTTCAGGAATGCATGGATCATGCAATCCAAAATAAAACCAAGACCCAATCCTCCAAAGGCAGATGTCCTGTCTGGTGGACCCCAGCCATAAACAAACTATACAGTAGGAGGAGGAAACTACTACATGATACAGCAAAATCCCAAAAAGGGAAGGCATCTCTGATCAGTATTAGCAAAAAACTATGGGCACTCATAAAACCGTCTAAGGCCAGCTTCGAGAGAAAAATTGCACAGGACATTAAGGATAATCACAAGGCTTTCTTTAGTTATGTTAGGAACCTGGGTGGGAATTCCCAGATATGCTCAGAATTAGTCCAAAATGACAAAAAATACATCGAACCCACAGACATTGCCAACATCCTAGCTGACAGGTTCAGCCAAACTTCTCCCCCCCCACCCCACCAAAAGGGCAAATATCTATCCCAGTAGAGTGCTGCCCCCCCCCCTCCCCGACATCTCAGATGCTCAGGTAAGAGCCACACTCTACAAACCAAAAAACACAGCATCAATGGGACCAGGCGGTGTCCCGGGCTGCGTCCTACATGAACTCCAAGAAGAGCTAAACCCAAACATAAAACTACTGTTCAATCTCAGCCTTACTACAGGATATGTACCCAAAGAGTGGCGTTCAGCAACAGTGGTCCCTCTCCACAAAGGTGGTGCCTCAACGGATCCTGGAAACTATCGCCCCATAAGCCTGACTAGCTTGGTCTGCAAAGCTATGGAAAGGGTCATCATGGACCTCATAAATAAAGATATTGGGGACCTACAGACACTGGATCCTACCCAGTTTGGCTTTGTTAAGGGCAGATCCTGCCTCTTAAACCTGGTTGATTTCTTTGAAACAGTCACCAAGGCCACTGACGAGGGGAAGGTGGTCCACACAGCCTACCTGGACCTCGCAAAAGCCTTCGATACAATACCCCACTCGGGCATTATAGATACTGTACTTGTGTTTCTTCCTAATTTATTTTGCTTTTGCGTCATCTTAAAAGTACTCAATTGTATTTATTACTGCTTGGTGTAACTCATTCTAAGCCTTTTAGTTTCAACACTTGGGCTTCAGACCAGTTGTTTTACATTGAGAGGGTTTGTGGTCTGCACTGTAGTGGCAGAACAGGTAGCTTACATCCTTCTAAGTTGGGAACTGCTGATTGAGGGCTCAGTGTCTGTTATTCTAAAAGTGTATTAATTTTGGTTTAAGCACTTGGGCTTTCAGGCCAGTTATTTTACATTAAGAAGGTTCGTGGTCTGCACTCTTGTGGGAGGAGAGGCTGGTCTCTGCCCTTCTGAGCTGGGAATTTCTGGTTAAAGGCTTATAGTGCATGCATATCTGAACTGCTTCTTACTGAAATTGGTACACCTTGTTTGCTGTAGCATAGACTAGACCAGGCCTGCTGAATCTAGCTTTGTTTGTATAACTTGAGCACTAATCCAGGCATTCTTTAAAGTATTCAATTGTATTTATTACTGCTTGGTAGTAACTTGATTAAAGTGTAGCTATCATTCTAAGTCTTTTGGATTAAGCACTTGGGCTTCAGACCAGTTTTACATTAGGAAGGTTTGTGGCATGCACTGTGGTGGCAGGACAGGTAGCTTTCATCCTTCTAAGTTGGGAACTGCTGATTGAGAGCTCAGTGTCTGTTATTCCTAAAGTATATTAGTTCTGGTTTATGCACTTGGGCTTCAGGCCAGTTATTTTACATTAAAAAGGTTCGCGGTCTGTACTCTTGTGGGAGGAGAGGCTGGACTTTGCCCTTCTGAGCTGGGAATTTCTGGTTAAAGGTTTATAGTGCCTGCATATTTGAACTGTTTCTTACTGAAATTGGTACACCCTGTTTGCTGTTGCATAGACTAGATCCAGGCCTGCTGAATCTAGCTTTGTTTGCTTGTTATTTCCCTGGAACGCTAATTCCACCTAAAACGCAGCTTCTCAGCGCTTCTGTGGATCCCTAGTGATAACTGCATTGCTTACTGTACTTATTTCCTTGTTTCACTTAAAAGAAAGTTACTGTTTGTCGTTTTTGCATTTAAGTTACCTGTAACACATTGCACTTAAGTTACCTGGCACTTGCTCACTAAAGCAATTATATAAGTCAGCACTAAAAATTAAAAGCACTACACCCTCATTCCGCATTGGCCCTTGTTTTCAATTATAAAGGAATTCCCAATATTATTCTAACATGTCCAAAGTCAGTTGTCAATCTCCTCTCCGGTCCAGCTGGTGAACCTGGGAATCTTGAGGCAATGTTACAACTGCCTCATGTACACAGACAACCCTCTCCTCCTCCCAACAAATTCCAAGACATGTGAGAGATGCAACCATATAGCCAAAATGGAGGCTAAGCTCTCTCAACTCAGTACTGGCATAACCAGTCAGGAGGAGAAGGAAACCGCACTCACTACAATTCCAGTCTCACATAGACCTACCACGACAGCAAACCAAACACATAATCACACAAAAACATACTCGGACGCTCTAAATAAAAATCTGCCTAAGCAGCAGAGACCTCCAAAGCAGACACCCAAGCATCCGCTACCTAAAAACAAAACACGTGCAACACATATTTCACAAAGCCAGTGTGCTGAACAGTCACAGGCCTTAAGGCTAAACAACACACCTGATACACTTGTAATAGATGACCCTATCGTCAGGCACACTGACGTCCTGCTCACCAGGCTGAACAAGGTTAGAAAAACATTTTATATAGCCCACCTAATCATGAAGGGATTCACATCTAGATCAGGGGAGGTCATCATGCCTCTTTACTCATCCCTCATCAGGCCCATAATTGAGTACAATGCCCCTTTTGGGCTGTACCTTACCAGACACCTGCAGCAACTGGAAAGACCCCAAAAATACCTCACCAAGAGGATCAAAGGGCTCAAACAGATGCCATATGCTGCCCGGTTAAAGAAACTCCAGCTCTACTCAGTGGCATACCGCCTGCTCAGAGGTGATCTGTACCTGACGTATAAAGCCATGTCCTACCCCGAATTAATGGACATGCTGCACCTCAGAAAATCCAAATCCCATCGAGCTACATGCTCGAGAGACTTGAACCTCAGCACTGAAATAAATAGGACATGCTGGAGGGACAGATTCATAACCTAGAGGCTCCCTTCACTCTGGAATAAAATCCCAGTCCAGGTTAGGGAGAGTCCCTCATTGACTCTCTTCAAGAGGAATATTGATGAGTGGATGGGAGATCATAGGTTTACCCCGGGTATCACTTCTGTGTCACTGTTAGACAGAGATGGAACGGAATCCTCTGCAACTGAATCCTCATAGGTAGATAAGGGTATGTCCTGGTAACAAGAGGGCTCAGAATCATTGTACTCATGGTCTGTAGACATATCTGATAAAACACAAAGTCACCAAACTAATACGAAAACACACAAGGCTGAAGTTCAAGCACCTCTGGAACAATGTTCAAATGTTGAAACAAAAGTAATCACAAGTAGAAAAATATAAAAACACCAAGTATTTAATAATTCCAGTAACAAATAAACGGTTAGCGCTTTCGTTTGAATGAGTTTCAAACTTCATTAGACAAACTATTCTACATGCAGTTACCTTAAATATCCCAACATTTACTTCTATTGGTTAAAGACAGTGGCAGTCATCATGATGTACAGCTGAACAAAAACTCTTGCCTCATATAAACCAAAAACTGTCAACACTACATTAAAAACAATTTAATACAACTAATATTCAAAAAGACATATATGTATGTATATTTAAATAACTGTAAAACTGTATAAATTAATGTCAAAAACTGTATGTAGTTGCCAGTTGTCAATCAACCCTATTTTTGTTGTGTTAAAACCTTTTTCCTTCCAAGTGCTTTTAGTTTCAATATGGCCAAGATAGAAGTGCGATCATTGATGCCAGGCCAACTGTCTGCTTGAAAGCAGATTTGCCATTTTAGCTCATTTATTTCTAACTGTAAACCCCAAGGCTTCTTTTCATCAATAGTAACTTGATCAATTACTACAAAGGAAAATTTATAGTTCACATTGTCAGAAATATATCTGGCCAATGCATTATTCAGACTGTTTTTTCCTAATAGCGTAGTCATGCTCATAGATTCTTTCACTTAGCTTGCGCTAAAGTCTTTCTATGTAGAAACCAGAGCATGAATTGCACATGGCCAAATAAACCACTTCTCTGGAATTAAAAGAATATTTCCCTTTTATCTGATGTCTAATGTTTCCAATAGTTCTATTAACAGGTACTTTTACCATATGACACCATGAGCAAGCTCCGCATCTAAAAGTTCCTTGTATATTTACATGAAAGGGAACTTGTCTGTTCTTGAATAAATCGTTAAAATTATTACCTCTTCTGTATACAACAGCTGGTTTAACCCCCCAAGTGCTTCCTGATGTTAGCATCCTCTAATAATATTGGCCAGTTTTTTTTCAAAAATAGAAGTTAGAAACTTAGTGTCCTGGCTAAAAGTTATAGTCAAGGCTTTTTGAAAGTCTGGAGGTTGTTGTGTAGTGCCATTAAATAGTTCTACCATGGTACTACATTCTATAGTGCTTAAAGGTATAAATAGCTTCACTTCACCTCTCCCCTCAGATAGAACTGGCAACTATGCAGAGTTCTACACAAATGCTTTATACAAACAGCTGAACAACTGCATTGACTCATCTGTACCAGATAGGACCAAAACAAGGTCCTCAAGGAAGAGCAAACCTGTCTGGTGGACAATAAGAGAAAGAAATTACTAAGAGTAGAGGGAGTGAGCCCTAAACTAGGAACACTCCCTCCTCAACCTAAACAAGTAAACAAAACTTCTTCTGACGTCCCCCAAAGCTAATTAAGAATCCAAATTAGCTTCTTCAACTAATGACAACCATGAGGCATTCTTTAGTTACATCCAGAACATAAAAGGAAAGGCCCAGATTTATGCCTAACTGATGGTTAATGATACCACATATGCCAAGCCTGTGGACATTGCTAACCTGAGAGCCAACAGGTTCTGTAAAAATTTCACTCCTCTGTTCCCGCCACACTTACCTCAAAACATCCCTACCACCTGTCCTTTACCTTGTATCTCTAAAGAGAAGGCTGTGAATGCCCTCTCTAAGGTCAAAAGACACAGCATCCATGGGACCTGATAACATCTCAGACTGCATCCTACATGGGCTCAAACAAGAATTAGTAACACCATTTGGTATTCTCTTCAATCATAGTCTAAGCACTGACTTCATCCCAGCTGAATGGAAAAAGACCACGGTTATCCCCTTGCACACAGGTGGTGCTTCCACTGACTCTGGGAACTACAGACTTCTTATCCTGACTAGCATTATCTGCAAGGCCATGAAGAGAATAATCATGGCCCTTATCAACAAAGATATTTTTTGGATTAGTCAAAGGGAGATTATTCCTGTTAAACCTAGTGGACTTCGAGACAATCACCAAAGCCCTTGATGAGGGGAAACTTGTGCATACAGCCTACCTGGACGTAGCCAAGGCCTTTGACACCATCCCAGACATAACCGACAAACTCACGCAGCTAGGTATCAACCTGTATATCAACAGATGGGTTGCTAACTGACTCACTGATAGAACCCATATAGTCAAAATAGGGGCATCCACCTCAAACAGCAGACCTGTAACCAGTGGTGTTCCACAGGGATCAGTCCTGGGACCCAAACTGTTTGAAATCTATTTCTCAGAAGTGTAAGCTACAACTAAAGGTCTGTGTTTGACCAGGTTTGCCAAGGACTGCAAACTGGCAGTGGTCACAGAATCTCCAAACAATGTCAAAAACCTACAAGAGGGTCTTACACAAATGACTGGTGCCAAAATCATGGCCTTAAACTCAATGCAAAAAAATGTATCATCATCCCTTTCGGCAAGGGTAATGATGTCCTTACATTCACCTCTGCAATATTCCTTACAAATGTGGATTCCCTGCCATGAAGCCCATCATCCAGCCAGTTTACCTACCATTCTTTTAAGGTACACTGAACATCACTTGCACACTCCCTGCATAGGGTTGGGCATAAAGATGATGTTCAGGCATATCGTCTTCACAACTTCTCTGCTGCTAGTCCAAAAGCTGTTTTAACAGTCTGTTACCTACATCCATTTTTTTTATGTTTTTATGTTTGTTGGCATTCCTGTGCTTACTCCTGTTTGCTGAAGTCCGCACAGTTGCAGATAAGTACTCAGTTGAGTTTTTGGTTACTGTTTCTGTTTGTTTTGTGCTATTTGGAGTGAATGTCATCCAGGAAGGGTAAATGCCAGTGTGGGAGACTGATTCCCCATAAAGACCACCAAGATAAATGTCTTTTGTCTAGGTGCTGCTCACGACCATACTTCTTGCTCAATTTGTCAGGCGTTTGTCCCCAGAACTCTACGTAGTAGGCTTTCTTCCCTTTCTTTGTATCTTGAGAACCAGTGTCTTAAGCTTCTTGCTGCAGATACTATGGATGGAACTTCCTGCCCCAAGGGTCAGCCAACAAGGAAGAAGGTGCGAACTCTGCTGGGAGTTTCTCCTGGGGTTATGAGCCTAGAAGCTCGTCCGGTTGTTTTGTCAGATTCTTCTACCACATCTGGGTTGGAGGCCGGTGAGGATCTCATGAGCAGCATGTCCAATGAGGCTTTGCAGGCGTCCATTTCAGGCATTCAGAGGGAACCATAGGTAACTGCTTCCAAGGGGTCTAGAAGGGTTCCGCAGTTTCTCCTTCGGGAACAGGTTCCTACTACAGCTGTAAAATGCCATCCTGAGTCTGAGACTTCTCAAGTTTCTAGGACGGATGTCCCCTTAAAAAAGGGAACAGAAAACTAATCATGTTTCTTCTGCTCCTAGGGATCCACAAAGTGAGTAGCAGGCCTTTACTCAGGGGTTATTTAATGCCTTACTGTCATTGAGGCCTCCTCAAGGTGTTTCAGTTCCTGCTCCTCCTTGGTCCTCTTCCCCTAAAAGGCCCAGGGAATTGCATTCTTCTAAAGGTGGAATCTGATGAGGACTCCCTTGCTTTTCTACCCAGATTCCTTCTCCTTTACACAACGGGTCTGAGGAGGAGGATTCTCATACTCTGGATAATCCTTCTGAGAAAATTTCCTTTGGGGACACAATCTCTGGGATGATGGAATTTAAGTGGGATTGTGCCCAGGTTTCGGATATCCATAAGAGGTACTTATGAGTTACTGCAGATGGAATATCTACTGCTTTACTGGATATTTTTTCTAATGCCATAAAGCACCGGATTCTCTGCCCCCTGCTCCCAAGAAGTCTGCTAGGAACAATCCTCAGGCACCCTATAAAACCTTTTTTGTTTAAAATGTCCTGCTGCTGACCCCTCTATGGTGTCTGTAGGCTCTGATAAACCGTCTCGATTGCTTCCTTCATCCAAGTTACTGCCTTCTGACAACGACAGTTGAACCATGGAGAGGCTGGGTAAAAAAGTTTACACTTCAGCTAGCCAAGCTTTTAGGGGCCATTAATTATCAGACCCATATCTCTAGGTATGTCTTGGCTCTTTTTTTCTCAGGCTTGTCAGATTCTTTCTGATCTTCCAGACTCAGAGTAAATGTTCTGCTCTTTCCATGCTTGGGACTTTCTCTCAGGTAGTTCATCACTCTTATCAAATGTAGTTATGATGCAGCAGATGCCTCTTTAAGGGCTGATGATTCTGGTTCAGTTCTGAGGACATATTCATGGCTTCGGCTTCAACCTTTGCCCGATGATATTAAGGCTAAGTTGATGGATGCTCCTCTGGATAATACTCTCTTGCTTGGTGAAGCAGTGCTGGTTTATTTAAGTCTCTCCAGGACAAGGGGAAGGATTTCCATGTTTCGCCTGTGCCCAAATTTCAGTGAAACTACCCTTCTAAGTCAGCCTTCGTTTGTAGGCAATCTCGCCCTCTCTCTAAAAGTAAAAAAAGATAGCAAACTACTCCTACCAACCAATACTACAACCTGTGAGAGATGCACTTATATAGCCAAACTGGAAGCAAGGCTCTCGTCACCCAAGACTGGACTAGACAGTCAAGAGGAGTAGGTAAACACTTGCACCAGACCACACTCATCACATAGTCCCTCAAAACCTACCCCACCAAAATACGCACATAGAAACACGAAACACACACCCACATTCACGGAGGCTCTCAATAAAAATCTGCTCACGCATCAGAGACCTCTAAAGCAGAAATGCAAGCAACCCCAACCCCCAACACAACCCAAATGACACATAGCCCACAAACTCAGTGTGCCACTCAACCACAGCCCATAAGGCATAACAACGTACCCAACACTCTAGTCATAGGTGACTCTATAGTCCGGCACACTGATGTTCCACTCACTAGGCTAAACAAGGAGAAAGTTACTGTCAGCTGCCTGTCGGGTGCCAGTATCCACCACATAACGCATGCACTCAGGTCACTCCACAAGTACAAATATGACTCTGTGACTGTCTATGTTGGTGTGAATGACCCGAGACGTACTTCCCTAGACTACATGAAAAAGAGACATGGAGGAGCTCTCTAATCTTGTGGCCCAAGCAGGTATGATCCTAGCCCTGAATAGCATCCTGCCATTACCCAGAATGATACCATAGTACAAGGACAAAATGATTGACTTCAACAATTGGCTAAGATTCTGGTGTCATTCTAAGGGGATCCAGTATCTGTCTGCCTGGGATGACATGATCGACAAACCATGATGTTTGCCAGAGATGACCTGCACCTGTTGCCCTTGGGATTCCAGATACTGGCTAAAACTCTTGCCACCCCTATAGTGCCTTTTTTGGCAAGGTTCAAATGACAAATTCACCACCTGAACAGGTACAAGCAAGCAAAATCTGAGGGTAATGCTACTCAATGCTAGAAGTCTAAACTTCAAAATGCATTCACTCAAGGCACTCCTTAAAATGGAGAACATCGACATCTGTGCAGTGACAGAGACCTGGTTCAAGGCTCCAGGGAGCACCCCTGCATTACCAGGCTATAATTCATACCACACCCTTCGGCCACCTAACCTGGACCGAAACACTAAAGGCAATGGCGTGTCAATATTCATTAAGGCTATCCACACCTCCAGACTAGTTGCTCAGCATAATGCATCCAAGATTATCCAAGTGCAACTGACTCTGGGCAAGACCACAATCCAAACTGTAACTTGCTACAGATCCCCCACATGCCCCAGGATTCCCACTCCTCGTTTCTGGATACAATGGAAAATATTAGGGTACAACCCAACACCCTAACAATGGGTGATTTCAACTACCCCACCACTAACTGGGAAAACTACTCATGTACCAACTCTTTTTCTCAATGTTTTCTGGAATTCCTAAATTCCAATGCCTTGGATCAACTTATCCACACCCCCACAAGGGGCAGCAATATCCTAGACCTGGTCATTACCAACATGGGCGCCCGGTGTTCCACACCAACTCCAAAGCCAACTTCATGCTTCTTAATACAGAAGTGGCAAACTTCACGACACCTCATCACTAAGGGCTTTTCATCCAGAAAAGAGGTGGTCATTGTCCCACTGTACTCATCTCTCATTAGACCCATTACAGAATACAATGCCCCATTTGGTATGTACCTCTCAAGACATCTGCAACAACTGGAAAGCCCGCAGAAATACCTCCCTAAAAGAATTAAAGGCCTAAAGCAGATGCCCTACACTGATCACCTTAAAAAACTCCAGCTATACTCTTGTCGCATATCGTCTACTCAGAGGCGATCTCTGCTTAACATGCAAGGTCATGTCAAACCCACAGCTGTTGGGCATGCTACACAAAGAAATCCCAATCCCTCAGAGCTACACGCTCCAGGGATCTAAACCTGGTTATCACAATAAACAAAACAAGCTGGAGGGATAGGTTCCTGACCCAGAGACTGCCCAGACTCTGGAATAGACTGCCCATACATGTCCAGCAGAGCGCCTCTTTGGCCCTCTTCAAAATGAACCTTGATGATTGGATGGGAGAAAAGAAATTCACCCCAGGGATCATGTCAGTCACCCTGCTAGACAGGGGTCCAGGGAAGTAAATAGTGTGGGAAGAAATAGCCAGGGAATTGTTATGGCTAGGTTTGTATAGGCCCTAGGGCCGATAGCCTAGTACCAACCTATGCAGATGGACAATAGAGGTACGACTACTGAATTCTACACAAATGCACTTTATAAGCACTTACACGAGTGCATGGATCGTGCTATCCCTAACAGAACCAAGATGCTATCCTTCAAAAAAAGGAAGTCAATCTGGTGGTCCCCTGCCATAAACAAATTCTACAACAGAAGAAAGAAACTGTTGCAAAAAAGAGTAAAATCACATGATTGGAGGAATTCCCTGGTTCAGCCTCAGTAAGAAGCTGAGATCCCTCATAAAATCCTCCAAAGCTACTTACAAAAACAAAATCACCACTGATTCTAAAGACAACCAACAAAGCATTCTCTAGCTATGTCAAGAATCTCAGTGGCAACACTCAGATCTGCTCTGAGTTACAGCACAATGGCACTAAATATACAGAACCAACTGATATTGCCAACATCCTGGCAGATCGGTTCAGTGCTAACTTTACCCCCCTCTCACCCCCTAAAGGGCCCATCTCTATACCGGAAGAATGCAAAGTTCCAGTAATAACGGCTGCATAGGTAAAAACCACACTCGCCAAAGCCAACAACACAGCATCAATGGGACCTGACAACATTCCAGGCTGCGTTCTACATGAACTGCAGAATGAACTGGCACCCCACCTAAGCACCATGTTCAATCATAGCCTCGCCTCAGGCTTTGTGCCCACTGAATGGCACACAGTGACGATTATCCCACTCCACAAAGGGGGAACTACCATGGACCCCGGGAACTACCGCCACATTAGCCTAACGAGCCTGGTCTAAAAAGCCATGGAACCGATCATCATGGATCTTATATACAAAGATATTGGCAATCTCCAAACTCTGGACCCCACCCAGTTTGGGTTTGTAAAAGGCAGATCGTGTCTCCTAAACCTGACAGACTTCTTTGAAGCAGTCACCAAAGCCATAGACGAGGGTAAGGTGGTTCACACAGCCTATCCAGATCTCGCCAAGGCTTTTGACACCATCCCCCACTTTGGAATTATAGAAAAACTCACTAAACTAGGTATAAATCCCTATGTCATGAGATGGGTTGCCAACTGGCTCACTGACGGAACCCACACTGTGAAAGTAACAGACTCCAAACCTGACTTCAGACCAGTGACAAGTGGAGTACCACAAGGTTCAGTCCTGGGTGCACTCCTGTTTGGTGTCTACTTTTCTGAAGTACAGGCTAACACAGAAGGTCTTTGGCTGACTATTCGCAGATGACTGCAAACTAGGAGCCATAAATCGAAACTCCTAACGATGTGGACATCCTACAAAAGGGCCTCATGGAGACAGATGCCTGGTGTCAGAGCCATGGCCTCAAGCTCAGTTGTCAAAAAGTGCATGGTCATCCCCTTTGGTAAAAACTGTACTCATGAGCTACCACATGGTGGTAGTCTACTTAACACCGAAAGTGAGACAAGAGACCTTGGGACACAGGAGGACAATAGTCGCTCCTTTGATAATCACATCGCCACAATAGTCAGAAAATCCTTCTACGTGGCACACCATCACAAAAGGCTTCTCATCCAGGAAATAAGAGGTCATTGTTCCCCTCTACTCATCACTCATTAGACCCATTATAGAGTACAACGCTCCTTTTGGTATGTACCTCACAAGACATCTACAACAACTGGAAAGGCCGCAGAAATACCTCACAAAGAGGATTACCGGAGTCAAACGGATGCCCTGTGCAAAAACTCCAGCTTTACTCCATCGCATATCGCCTACTCAGAGGCTATTTCTGCCTAACGTACAAAGTTATGTCAAATCCAGAGCTGTTGGGACATGCTCCACTTAAAGAAATCACAATCTCTCCGAGCTACATGCTCTAGGGACCTAAACCTTGTCACTACAATAAACAGAACATGCTGGAGGGACAAATTCTTGTCACTTCCCATACTCTGGAACAAACTACCTATCTATATCAAACAAAGCTCCTCATTATCACTCAAGAAAAATCTTGATGACTGGATGAGAAATAGGAAATTCACCCCAGGATCACCTCTGTGGCTCTGCTCGACAGGGGCACAGGAAAATAATTTTCTTGGGTGGTGAAAGCCAGGGTACCTTTTTGGCTAGGCTTATATAGGCCCTAGGGCCAACAGCTTAGTACCTACCTATGAACAGACTCCTCCTGCTAAGGCCACTCAGACTGCAGGGATTCTTCAGCCTTCCTTTCCTGACAAACCAGGTGCTTCTGACTATCCACCTGTTCCCAGCCACGTTCCTCTTTCTCTTCGCCTTTCCCACCCTACTTTTACGGGCATTCCTCAGCCTCCTCGGGAACAACTTCTTTTTTTCCCCCCAGAGGTTCTTGGAGACCTCTTGTCTCAGGGTACTATTCAACAGGTGCCCGTGTCCCAAAGGGGGAAAGGTTTTCATTCAAGAATGTTTCTAGTGCCTAGAAAAGATGATACTTGGAGACCTATTCTAGACCTCTCCCATCTAAACACCTTTCTGAAGGTGCCTTCCTTTCGGATGTTGTCCCTTCAGCCCCTTTTTCCTCTCTTTCTCCCTCAGGCCTTTCTGGTGTCGCTGGACCTCAAGGATGCTTACCTCCATATTCCGATCCATTGTCAAATCAGGAGATTTTTGCATTTCTTTGCTGCTTCCTGGCATTTTCAGTTCTGTGCTTTGCCCTCTGGCCTTTCTACTGCCCCAAAGGTATTCACCAAATGCCTCGCTCCTGTGATTGCCTTTTGCAGGCTTCAAGGGATCAAAATCTTTCCTTATTTGGATGGCCTGCTGATTCAGGCATCCTCTCCAGAGGTTCTTTTGAAAAATATTCATTTTACCATTTCTCTTCTTCAGAACCTGGGGTTTTCAACAAACTTCAAAAAGTCTTCCCTGACTCCTTCTCAAGATCATGTCTTTCTGGGTTGCAGGATTCAAACGGTGCCAATGCTGGCATACCTGCCTCCTCCAAAGGCATTAACTCTCATTTCTTTCTTTCAAATTCTTCTTCCCCTGGCCTCCATTACAGCCAGGAAGTTTCTGAGAGCTCTGGAGTTCATGGCTTTTACCTTTCCAATGCTCCCTCTGGCCAAACTCCACACAAGGAAGTTCCAGTGGTTTCTGAAGTCGGTGTTCCTCTTCTCCCGTGTCTCAAGAAAGAACTTCTGTGGTGGATTCAGCAGCTGTTTCTGAATTCAGGGCTCTCTTTTCAGCCTCCTCTTCCCTCTCAAGATCTGTTCACAGACGCTTCAGATGTGGGATGGGGAGCAACATTTGGCTCCCTGAAGGTTCAGGGAGTGTGGTCGCCTCATCAGCAGGAGGAGCACAGCAACATCAAAGAAATGAGGGCTCTTATGCTGGCTCTTCAGGCCTTTCATCCTCTCTTCTCTCCAGGGCCTCTCAAGGAATTCACAGACAATACCATAGTAATGGGTATATCAACAAACAGGGGGTTACGAGATCTTACCGTCTTTGCTGGCTGGCACTTCTGGTATGGGATCTAGCTATCTAACATCAAGTGACTCTTCAGGCAGTTTACATTCCTTCAGATCAGAATGTTGTGGCAGACAATCTGAGCAGGTCCTTCGCTCAATCTCACAAATGGATGCTTCACAGCAATGTGTTTCTGGACATTGTTCACAAGTGGAGTACTCCTCAAGTAGATCGCTTTGCCTCCCCTCTGAAAAGACAACTTCCTCTGTTTTGTGCCAGAGTCCAAGGTACTCTGGTATGGAAGGTGGACGCTCTCTTATTTTCTTAGAAGGGGATATTTCTTTATGCATTCCCTCCCCTTCCTCTCATTCCGAGAGTCCTGTTCAAGATTCAACAGGATGCTCCCAAAATCGTGTTGGTGACTCCCTTTTGTCCGCAACAGCACTGATTCCTTCTACTTCTGCATTTAGCCAAGGGCAATCACAAGTTACCTCACAGGGTGGATCTCCTCACACAAGACAAGGGGACTCTCATCCATCACCACCTTTCCAGACTTCAACTGACACTGTGGGTGATAGGGTTTTGATCCCTCAGACACCTTTTTTCTGAGGACGTGCTGCAGGAGGCCAGGAAACCTACTACTAGGAAATCTTACTTGTCTAAATAGAAGAAGTTTTCTATTGGTGTCTTTCTCGTGAGTTGGGCCCACTTTCTGTGGATGTTCATTTGTTTCTCTCTTATTTGTGTGAGTTGCTCAACACTGGTTTCTATTGAGGCCCACTTATCAGCTTGCTCTTGTCTGCCTGTAACTTCCCTGTTCGCTTCTAGATTTGAGGCCAAGCAATTTCTTAAAGGCATCCTTAATATTAGACCTCTCAGGAAGCCTATTCCTCCTCCCAGAGATCTTAATTTTGTTCTGGGAAAATTGACTCAGGCTCCTTTTTTGCCTGCTGTTTCAGCTTCCTTGCAACATTGTTCTTGGAAGACAGTTCTTTTGTTAGCTCTTACTTCTGCCAGATGGGTGTCTGAGTTGCAAGCCCTTATGGCTTGTCCACCTTTTTTGATATTTCATGAGGACAGGGTGTGCCCTTGTGTACTAATCCTTCTTTCATTCACAAGGTGTTCAAGGAGTTGTCACTTAGTCTATTCATTTCCTTTTTCCCCCTCTCTGCAATCTGACAGTGAGAGGGTGCTGCATACCTTACATATGCATAGACAGCTCAGATTTTATTTGGATAAAACTAAAGCTATTAAAAATTTGACCAGTTATTTGTTTCCTTTCTTCCTATGTCTTTAGGTATGGCTATTTCCGATCAAACTATTTCTACTTGGATTTCAAAGGCTATTTCCTTTTGTTACACCTTTCATGGTGACAGCCTTCCTTCTTCTGTAAAGGCTCAATCCACTAGAGCTGTGGCTTCTTCTGGTGTTTTCTTCAAAGACTGCACATCCTGCTCAGACAGACCTGCCGCCAGGAGAGGAACCTCGAAGGAACTCTGCACCATCAAGGTCATCGGGGCCATAGGACACGGTGCAGTAGAAAGAAATCGGCACCGGGCTAGGACCTTCAGTGCCGACGGGCCAGTCACGACCCCGAAGATGGCTAGGATCAGAGGGAATTTACGTCCATATTGTGATCATCGGTGCCACAGACGAGGATGCCGTTGGAACCATGACAGCTAGAACTGGGAAAGGCATTGGAGCAGAGGGCTTTGGACCCAGAGAGGTCGAAGGAGGAGAATAAGATGGAGTCTGTGGAGAGAACGCCTTTGTTCCAAATGGGACAGTGGTTTTACTTAGTGAAGACAACCTCCTAGCCATCAACAGTTGATCCACAAGTCTGACCATGTCTAGTTCCGATAGGCTCCTGGAGGATCTGGAAGATATCCCGACGGGAGTCTGGACGTTCCAAGAAAAGACTATATGGTTGTCCTGAAAATGGATCTGTCGATGGGGAGTATCTGGTCCAAGGTATGGGCTCTTCCTTCGACGCCATGGTTGATGGACCTGCAGAAAATGCAGTAGGGAGGGGGGAAGTGACCGGAATTGGAGAATATATTGTTTCGGCTGAAGGGAGAATCTAAACAGGTGCAGTTATGGTCGGTACCGTGGTAATCTGAGCGGAGGTCGACGGTACTGATATAGTCTTATCAGACTTCAGTTCAGTAAATCGGCATCAAAAGTAGAGGACTCAAGTCCCGATGCCGATGGAGGTGAAGGTAATTTAGTACCCATGATCAGAGTTGGTTCCACAGTCGGCACCGAAAAAGGTGTTTCGAGTCTGGGTGCTGAGGAAACAGGAGACAATTTAGGCAACTTAGGTCTAAGGCTCTAAAGCCTTTGATTCTGGATTTCAAGGAGACGAGGGAACCGAATGGCTCCTCTTCTTGTGTTCTTTACTAGGAGGGGGAGAACCCTCAGATGCAGAAAAAGCCTCCGAAAAAGGGGTTTTGAGTAGTCCTTTTAGAATAGTTTATTGCGTCTCTTATATGGGAAATAAAGCCCACACAAATATTACATGGTGGTTGAACAGTTAAATGAGGCATATTTAAGCAGTACACACAAGAAGTATGAGTGTCCAAGTTTGGCATTTTTCGGGCACACTGGTCGCAAGCTTTAAAACCAGTGGTACCTTTTTTGTCCGCCATAACCACAAACGCTCAAGGCCACTATACTTGCAAATACCACAATATCAATGATAAAACTACTACTACTACTACACTACAGCAATATAACAACCAAACCACTTTCTTCATTTATTTTTTTATATATGAAGGAAAAGAGAAGAAAGAAAGAAAAGGGTACCAACAATGGTATCCTGAGAATACCACAGAGGGCAAGGGCGGGAGCTATCAATGATGGTAGGGAAGAATACCAGAAAACGGTAAAGGGGAGGTAGAATGAGGCACTTTATCAGAAAAAGGATAGCGAGAAGGTATTTATCAACAAACGGTAAATGTTCAACAACAAGAAAATAAGTTTTATCAACAAAGGAAACCACTTAGCTGAGAGTGAAAGGCTCGACACGTCTTGACAAGTATGCGGCAAACTAGGTTTGAGGTAATGGGAAGAGATGCACTATGGATAATCTTAGCACACAAGTTTCTGGCTGACACGAGCTTGGCACAGCAGCCGAGTCGGAACAGAGGATCAGTTCCAAACCCATCAGTAAGGAATGAATGATGATTAACAACATCAGATTTCAAAGTTTTCAGTTCTGTCCTATTAGGATCATCTGAATTAACTGTCACTTTACTCCGTTTCATAAGGACTACTCAGAGGTGGTCTTTGCCTTGCATACAAGGCAATCTTTGACCCTGCTTTACTGGAAATGCTGCATATCCATAAGTCAAATGGTACACAGCTTACTCGCTCCAATGGACTTAACCTGGTATAGGACATTAATACAACCTGCTGGAGGACAGATTTGTCTCCCAGAGGTTACCACACCTTTGGAACAGGCTCCCGCTTTTAGTCAAGCAGAGCACCTTACTGGCCTTCTTCAAACGCAAACTGGACGACTGGATGGGTAACTAAATTCACCCCAGGGATTCCATCTTGGACAGAAGTGATAGGTGCTGATTGTGGTAATAAGGGTAAAACTTGGCTAGGCTGTGCCCTAGGGTCATTAGACTAGTAACCTCCTATGATCATGAAAGCTCCAAGCACAGGAAGAGTGTAGTGTTATGCCTCAAATGCAGCATTTCTTTCAGAAAGGTTCATGGTGCCATTGACACTGGGTCAAAAGCATGGGATTTTTTCAAACTGCATTCTGAATGCAGACACACTGTTGAGATTCAGACTGAAACAGAAAGAGTAGTAAAATGGAGACCACCATCAATCAAAAAACATTTTTGAATATTTTCAGGGGTCTTTTAGAAACGCTTCACCCTACTTGAAAAACAATATACTTTTAACTCACTTCTAGGTTTTCATACTGCATGATTGCTGACCTCAAATACTTGACTTTACAACAAGGCTTTGCTGTAGGACAAAAAGTTACAGCAGTTGGTCTTCACTTTAGCCTACTGTTTCACTTTTTATCTCCATTAGCCATCTTTAAAAAGTAATATCAAAATAAATGTACACTTTCCCTGTTTCAAACTTCAAGTTGCAAAATTCTCTTAATTAGTTTATTTTGAGCCTTCAGCGTAAAGACATTTAATCACTAAATGTTGGCTGATCCCATAATACTATTAAATGAAATCACACTTGAAGCTTACAATAAATGCTGTCTGTGGCTAATCCTGTAAAGCTATTAAATGAAATGGGTTCTGCTGTGTCTCTTCCCCTCCACGGCAGTTTTGCTCTGTGCTGCACATTTACAATATCTCTAGCCTTTGAATGACTGAAGAGTGCATATCTACCTTTTAACTATAGGCATCCATACTCTCAAATACTTACCCTTTAGTTTATGTTTACCTTTGCTTGACTGCTGACTACTGGGAAAAGACTACCATTCTGCATTAATGAATGAATTTATATTACAAGGGTACTACTTTGTATAATTTATATTACACACTTGCTTCAACTTCTGCAACATCGATTTATACTTACTTTTTTTGGCAATGACTATGTTGTGGCTGAAATTGACTTACCTTGGATCAGTCGCTGTACCCAGTTTACAAACCAAATCAACAAATAAGCCGAATAAATAAACTATGATATGGTACAGTTTGTGTTTATATTGACTTCAAAATGTAAAGACCACCACACTGCCTTAGCCACGAATGCTGTTCTTATTTCTACATATGGGGTGAAGCGACATTTTCTAGAGGACTTATTCCCTGAACTTTGAAAAAAATAAAGTGGACTCCCCATGCACAATCCAAAACATCTGTTGTAAGAATGAAGCAGAACTAAAGGGGTAAAGTCAGACACAAATTTTAAGGACACACTCATCAATGGAAACTTTTTGCAAGTGGCGGCAAAACAATGGTCAGCTGTTGCAGATGATCTGTAGTTTGCGTTCACAACAATTTTAGTAATTGTGGATCTTTCCTCAAGCAAAATTTAGTACCAGCTACCACAAGAACACACAGTGTGCACACCCTCCCTATATTCATGTATTTATTCACTATGTAATAAAAAGGACCAAGGAGTCCAGGCAGCCGGGTGATGCCGCAGCAAACTCACTAACAAAGTAGATCCACGCTGTAGAAATAAAGATGATTCGAATACCACAGCAATAATGGATGATTTATTGTAAAAGACACACAAGCACAACACGAATTAACCCGGGTTTCGTCCGGTAAGACGAACTTCTTCAGAATACACATTGTAGTTGATACCTTACTTTAAATACACAAGTCACACCCTAATTAATTAATTAAAACTTCAATTGAACTGTTAAATAAGTTTTATACTACAATTATATTAAAGTAAAATGTCACTTCAAATATATATACATAAAATAAAAATAGATTGAAAAAATAACATGTATAAATGTATGTGTATTGTATTAATATAATGATGCTACCCATATCCATTCTTATATTGTATTGAAAACCTTAATGTATACCATAATATAGGAGTATTTTAAATAAAAACAAAAACATGATATTAACCCATTTACCAGTTTTGTATATCATGTTTGTCGTTAATAAACATCATGACTATTAATTAATCCAAAATTATATGGTCTAATAAAAAATAATAATAATAATATAAAAATCCAGTAGTATAAATTAATATATCATACTTCATTAATATCAGTGCAATGTATTACAGTGAATATTAAATATTAACAAATTGTCCCTTAAATGAAATGTATATATGTATATATGTAAAAATTATGAAGTTTCATGTTAACTCTAGCTGTTTATTTCTTTAAATCACACATGTCTTTGTACATACATAATTGTTAATTAACATTTTAATATTATATCATAGTCTACCATTGATGTAATTGTTTCTTAAAATGGGTTTTATACTACAATATTCATTCAACCCAGGCCAGTTGTAAGCATTCAACAATATCTGCCACTTTAATTCATTTACATCTAAATCATATTTTGTGTTTTTGCCCCGTGCATCGTATTCTATGTGTTGAATAACACAAAACTTAAAAATATGATTTATATTAGATTGTATGTGTCTGGCAAGGGCATTCGTAGTTTTCATATGTTGAATATCTAGCAGGTGTTCTTTTATCCTATTCCTAAATCGTCTGCTAGTTTTACCTATATAGAATGCCTTACAATTTTGGCAAAGTGCAATATATATGACATTAGAAGTATAACAATTAAAATGCCCTTCAATTTTAATGTTATGGAAGTTAACCACAAGTCTATCATTTGTACTTTTTATGTGAGTACAGACTGTGCATCTCCCACATTTGAAATTACCAACTGACCTGTTTGTTTTATCCCTATGTGATTCCATCTTATTCTCAAAAAATTCTTTAAGGGACAGATCTTTTTTTATACACAAACCTAAGCTGTCCTTGAAACATATGTGCCGTGGTGTTGTCATTAGTTAGTATCCCCCAGTTTCTTTTAATTATATTCTTAATGATTTCAAAGGAATCATCGTACACAGAAATGTACAAGGGCAACTGATTAGTATCTGCAATATTTGTATTTGTTTTATCACTATTGTAACCATGACATAATATAGCCTGATATAATCCTATAAGTCTCTTATTTTTGACTTCCTGTATAATTTTTTCACAAAGGAATTTTGGATAGACCCTATTAAGGAACATATATGCCATAAATTCCAATTCCTTAATGAATTCCCCCTCATCACTGATCATCCTGTCCGCCCTGACCATCTGGCCCTTAACAACTGCCTTTTTCTGATGGTCAGGGTGCCAGCTGTCGTAATGAAGGTAGGAATTTGAAAACGTCGATTTTCTATAAATGTTAGATTTCAAACAACCACTGTTCTTGTTATAGGTTAATTCGACGTCTAAATACGTAATATTATCATGGCCAATGTTGTATGTAAATTTCAAAAATCGGACAGTATTGTTAATATATTCAAGAAAGGTATGTAATGCCTTTTCATCATTGTCCCAGACGATAAAAATATTGTCCAGGTACCTGGAGTACATTTTGATGTGTTTCTGGGTTTCTGGAATATACTTTTAAATACATAGTTGTATTCCCAATAAGTCATTATTAGGTTTGCATACATGGGGGCGCACCATTAATCTGTTGGTAATAATTTCCTTCAAAGAATAAAAAATTATTATGCAATACAATATCCATGAGGTTAATCAATGTATTGATTCTAGTTTGATCATATATTTTAAATTCAAAAAGTTGTTCCTCTAACCAAATCAAACCTATGTCACGTGGGATGGATGTAAAAAGATTACACACATCCACAGTGACAAAACTGTAACCAGCTTGCATCTTGAATTCATTCATCCTCCTCAAGAAATCCCAAGAGTCCTTGGTAATATATGGAAATTTGGTCATACCCATTTTAAAATAATGATCTAAGTATTGACTAATGAAGCAGGTCTTGCTTCTCTTCCCATCTACTATTGGTCTAAATTGTAGATTATTCAGACCCTTATGTGGGTATGCCAAATATTCCACTAATAACAGGATAATCATTTTTCAAATAATCATATTCATCCTCCAAAATTTCACCTTGCATTAACATATCCTCCAATAAAATGTCAATTCTTTGGTGAGCGATGTTAATTTCATTCAGACTTACTTCAGAATAGGAGTCACCAAGTAGCATTGTGGTCATATAGGAACTATAGTCCCCCTTATCCGTTACTACCACCCCACTGCCTTTGTCCGGCCTCATTATCCTAATATCCGTGAGACCTAGTATATAGTCAAGGGTGGCTTGTTGTTCTTTAGTCATATTGGTATGTATGGGTTTCCGATACTGTTGATGAAACTTCCTGATGTCCATTTCAGTCAATTTTTCAAATAAAGCTACTTTGTCATTTATTGGAGGATTGAAAACACTAGGTTTAGTCAGTTTGTTATTACCATGGATGTGCCTATTGTCATTATTAGTATCCTTAAAGAAGGTCTTCAAATTTAATTTTCTAATAAATAATTTTAAATCAATAAGTGAGTTTACTAATTTACCTTTACGACATGGTACAAAATTAAAGCCTCTTGAGAAAAGGTTAGCATGTTGACTGTTCATTTCATTTTTGGAATAATTGAATATTTTAAAGTCTCCATGACTATTAGTTACTATAATTGGATTGCTTAAAAAATCACTTTAGCCTACTGTTTCACTTTTTATCTCCATTAGCCATCTTTAAAAAGTAATATCAAAATAAATGTACACTTTCCCTGTTTCAAACTTCAAGTTGCAAAATTCTCTTAATTAGTTTATTTTGAGCCTTCAGCGTAAAGGCATTTAATCACTAAATGTTGGCTGATCCCATAATACTATTAAATGAAATCACACTTGAAGCTTACAATAAATGCTGTCTGTGGCTAATCCTGTAAAGCTATTAAATGAAATGGGTTCTGCTGTGTCTCTTCCCCTCCACGGCAGTTTTGCTCTGTGCTGCACATTTACAATATCTCTAGCCTTTGAATGACTGAAGAGTGCATATCTACCTTTTAACTATAGGCATCCATACTCTCAAATACTTACCCTTTAGTTTATGTTTACCTTTGCTTGACTGCTGACTACTGGGAAAAGACTACCATTCTGCATTAATGAATGAATTTATATTACAAGGGTACTACTTTGTATAATTTATATTACACACTTGCTTCAACTTCTGCAACATCGATTTATACTTGCTTTTTTTGGCAATGACTATGTTGTGGCTGAAATTGACTTACCTTGGATCAGTCGCTGTACCCAGTTTACAAACCAAATCAACAAATAAGCCGAATAAATAAACTATGATATGGTACAGTTTGTGTTTATATTGACTTCAAAATGTAAAGACCACCACACTGCCTTAGCCACGAATGCTGTTCTTATTTCTACATATGGGGTGAAGCAACATTTTCTAGAGGACTTATTCCCTGAACTTTTAAAAAAATAAAGTGGACTCCCCATGCACAATCCAAAATATCTGTTGTAAGAATGAAGCAGAACTAAAGGGGTAAAGTCAGACACAAATTTTAAGGACACACTCATCAATGGAAACTTTTTGCAAGTGGCGGCAAAACAATGGTCAGCTGTTGCAGATTATCTGTAGTTTGCGTTCACAACAATTTTAGTAATCATGGATCTTTCCTCAAGCAAAATTTAGTACCAGCTACCACAAGAACACACAGTGTGCACACCCTCCCTATATTCATGTATTTATTCACTATGTGCTCCAGTTTCCTCTCTCATCCAAAAAATGTGCAGTATGCGAAATGACGATCCTTCAGGTTGCTCACATGTATGTCTATGTAGTGCATGACTGCATGTGTGTATACTGTGATGAACTGGCACCCCATCTGTAATTCATTTCTATGCCATGCATGAGAGTGATAGAACAACTTCTACACATCCCCCCTCAACACCTCAAACTGGATAAGGCTAATAATCAGAGCATTAATAATACAATGAATGAGCTCATAAATAAAACTTACTTGCCTCAGCTTTGCTTGAACGCATTTGGAGCTCTGGAAAGGCCAACATGCATGGCTAAAAATAGGAAGTGGAACTAAACCAAAATATATGGGACCTCAGATACTTCAGAGACAGCTATACAAGAATATGCAAGTATGGATCCTTCACACATATTGCCATCACCCAGGTGCATTAGCTTACTAAGAAAGAATGCTTTCTTCAGATATAACACACACAAATTACTTTTCTGGCATATGCTCAGGGGCTGGAGTGTTGTTTATCAAATCACTGTAAACTGGCTGCAGTTTTTTTCAAAGGCTATTAGACAAAATGGCATTTTGTTGAAACAACAACTTTGCACTTTTTCCTAATATGCAGCAATTCTGAAACTGTTTGGTGCATGGTGCAGGGAGTCTCCACCTGCACAGGAAGTGCAGTGACATTGCTCCCCATAGAATGCATCCCTATGTCTAATTCCACTGAACGAAATGGCTTCTGAACAAAACTGCTTTCATTAACAGTACTGAGTAATCAAAGAAAAGCCTCCACATACTCTCATTCTTCCCACCTCAAAATATACAGTTAAATCCATTGCCTTTTTGATAGCTTGGCATCCCATAAGTTTATAGACCACAGTTCTGGCCCAAAGGCCATCTAGGAACACGGCTTTATTAAACTCATCATTATAAACATTCAAACAAAAACTTCATTTTTGGATTGGAGACGGCTAAGATTCAAAGCTAATTTTCTCTCTTTTGGTATTCTATTCTAAATCACTGGAATAGTTTGAGTCAGAAATTTACTTATAAGATACTGTCTTATTTGCATTTACTAAGAAATTAAATTTATCATATCTACGATCTCTCATATTATTAGTTAAAAAAAAAAAAAAAAAAAAAGTACTGTAAATAGTTTGCAACATGTCATCATGAAATATTCTGTAAGCATGAATTACTTTACAGAAAGATGTAGGAAGTTGAATAGATATTTTAGGGGTATACTCCGGATGACATACTGATGGTATTCTTTCAGTAAGACGTCTCTGGACATCTTCCACTAAATTAAAATGTTCTTTTACTATATATACAGAAAGTTACAATACAGGTCAAATACAAGTTGTGTAAAGCCTAGTTAGGTTGTTTTCCTCTCTTAAAAGAGGTTAAACAACCTTCCAACTAAAAAAGTGTACGTTTTCTTATACTGTTGACACAGTGAGAAGATGTAAAGTCTGATGAAGTAAGAATTCCCTAAGAACTAGTTGTTTTTTGTAATACTGCATCTCCTCATTGCAAAAGTGTTGCTGGTGCCGGTCTACTAATGTACATAACTTGACATTTATTTGGGCTGAAACTCAACTTTACTTACTTGAAGTAAACAGAAAATTGCTGTAAAGTGTGATGCATCCCCATTCTGTTGTTTGCTGCTAGAATAGTCTGAAGTAATGTGATGCCAACAACTGATGACATACAAACTTTTCTGGTATTTGGCTTCATCAATAAGGGGCAGAGTGGGGAGCTAGTAGCCACTGGGAAATCACTAGTATACTAGGGACGAGTGAAAAAAACAAAAATGCAAAGAATTATGTGCGCACCATGATGTCCCATCTGTGTTGCCCACTTTCATTCTTCCCCATTCTTCCGCTTTTTTCTGGCTCACTGAACACGGAAACTCTCGAGCTCCTCCCTTACCCAAAATGCACTTAGTCCCCTAAACATACCTCACATCTTGTCTGCTGCCCTTTAAACCTGTACAACATAAAAAAATATGAAATAGCATCTGGAACTCAAATAAAGGAACACTGGTTCCTTCAGCATCTTTCAATCCTTCCAATAGTCAAATTGTTAGGGGATTGGAAGGAGGGCAGTTGAGGATAAATGAAAATGGACAACACAGATGGAATGGCTTGGTGAGTGCATAACGTTTTTTATCTGATGTTGTCATTTTCATTTGTTCCTCAACAAATGGGACACAGTCTCCAGCTACCTAAATCCCCTGCGGACTCCAAGGAAGGATATTCCTGAGTGCCACTGAGCCAAAGGCTGCTTTTCCCCTAAAAAATAGATTCAATTTATAATGAGCAATAAAGGTATGAAGACTACCCAAGTTGCAGCTGGACAAATATCATCCAATGAAGACCTAGATAAAATGGGTTGAAGAAGTTGGCATAGACCTGGTGGAATGAGCTTTTGGTGGTTTTGGTAAAGATAAACCTAATTTTTCATTTTAAAAAAAAAAAAAGTACTACATTCAGTTAGCCATTTAGCTAAAGTCAATTTAGAAACTGGTTTGCCTAATTCTGATTTTGAAAAAGAAACAAAGAACTGTTCTGATTTCCTCAAATTTTTGGTTCTATGTAGTTAGAACCGTAATTGCCTGAACATCCAAAAGGTGTAACATATATTATTTGTGAAATTTGGAAAGAAAACTAGACAGTTGATTAATCTGATTAATGTTGGATTCTGACATCAACTTAGAAAGAAAGGTGGGGTTGGTTTGTAAGGATACCCTATCCTTCTGAAAAAATCAAATAAGGAGGCTTGGTAGACGGGGGCCTGTAGTTCTGAAACTCTTCTAGCAGAGGTAATGGCCACTAAAAAGACAGCTTTCCAGGTCAAATATTTTAGTTCACATTTAGCTGATGGTTCAAAAAGGTGATTGTGTCAATGACTGAAAAAACATATTTAAATCCCATGGAGGATCTTTTAATGGGGGGATCTAAGAAGAAAAGTTCCCCTTAGAAAGGCTTTACGAAGTCTGGAAGAGGCTAAAGATGAATTACTTACTCATATATGACAATTGGAAATGGCAGCTAATTGTACTTTAACAGCAGACTAGCTAGCACCTTCATTGAAAATTGCAACTAAACACTCAAGAACTTTAGGACCAGTGCTAAAAAAGGATCAACATCTTTTCGCTGTACTTAAACAAACTTAAACTTTAGCTTAACTTTAAACTTTGTTTTAAACAACTACTATTTGAACATCTATCCAAGAATTGGCATTGCTCCTGTGCCACACCTGAAGATATCTGTATATCTGTAAGTCTCTCAGCACACTGTCCACTCTATCTCATTTTCTCCCTCTCCTCGGTGTTCATTACTACACAAACTTATATATATATATATATATATATATATATATATATATATCTCAAGGAAATGTCATTTGGTCACAACTATTATTTAATATGTACACACTACTAACTTTATTTTTTCTCACAGTGATCTTCACTGAAATGCTCATTTTTTTCTTTTTGAACCTGTATCTACTAGAAAACTGTATGGAATACTACTTTGGATAGACTAACTAGAAGATATGTATTTTACTGTATGTATACTGTTGTACTATCCAATTATTGTATACGGTTTGTATTTCTGTGGAGCTTTACTCCCCGGGCCTCTGCTAAAAATGTTCTTCTGGCCCAGTCAGACTTTCCTAGTAAACAAATGTAAATAAATAATAAATAAAATAAATAAAAAATATTCCCCAAAAAATCTTTTCCATTAACTTCTATATAGTTTTCCAGTGGAAGTTTTGTGGGAGGATAAAATAATGTGTTGGAAGGGGAGGACATCCCGGGCTGTCTAGCTATAAAGAGAAGTGGAGAAACCTTGCTGTCAACTTTAGACCTAGAATGTCTGCATGTATTATGTCTGTCAGGTGAGACAGAAGATCTGGAATTGGATCCAGAATCCATAGCCGGCGAAGTGGATGAGGCCAAAGAAAAGGAAACCAAATCTAACAAGGCCAATAAGGGACAATGAGGATAACTGTGCTCTTTAATTGAAATGCTTTCTGAAGAAATTTGGGGGATAGATGTACGGGGGGGGGGGGGAAGGCATAAGGGAGACCAGCGGGGCCAATCGTGGAGAACAGAATCCCTCGGGGATTCCCCCGGTGAGGGGATCAGGGCAAAGAACCTGCGGCATTTGTTCATAGCGTTTTACTAGGCTAATGACCACAAGGGCCTTTTTAAACCTAGCCATGCATCCCAAATCTCTCAAGTTCTGATACCCTTGGTAAGTGTATGCATGGGCTTGGGAGTTGTACCATTTACAGGTTACCGATGTCCATTAGAGACATTGGTGCCAAACCAGGGATGAATTTCCAGTTTCCCATCCAATTGTCCAAGTTGCACTTGAATTGGATTAGGGAGGAATTGTGATTCACATGGATGGGGAGCATGGTCCGTAGATGGATTAGTCTCTGGGATACATACCTATCTCTCCAGTAGGTCCTTATTTATATCACAGGCAAGGTTTAAGTCTTTAGAATGGGTAATTCTGGTGCCGTTTGTTTGGTGGATATGCAGGAGGTACATCAGAGTGGGGTCTGACAATGCCTTGTATGCCAGGCAAAGATCTCCCCTCAAAAGCCTGTAAGAGACAGAATACAGGGATAGGGCCTTGAGGCGGTCTGCATAGGACATATTATTTGCGCCCTGTACTCCTTTAGTGAGGAACCTCTGTAGATGTTCCAACTGATGGATATGCCTGGTTAGGTACATACCAAAGGGGGCAATGTACTCAACGACAGGTCTGATGAATGCCAAATACACTGGAACAATGACTTCTTTGGACTTAGATGCCATACCTTTGTTTATAAGTTGTGCAACATAGAATGATTTCCTCACCACTGTAGACATGTGATAATCAAAGACTAGATTACTGTGTGTGGCCCCAAGTCCCTGATTATTGGGTCAACTCTAAGGGGTGCATTGTCAATATGACAGTTACCAGGGATGGATGAATTCCCAAAAATAGAAGTTATGTCCTTACCATAACGTTCCATGTGAGTTGTTCATCTCGCCTTTTTGTTCTTACACGTGGGTCGGAGCCGATCCCTCGACTCCAAATCGACCGCTTTCAAGCTCAAACTCTCAGAGAAGCTTGAGACCTAGTGTATATATCCCATGATGCTCTACTGTGAATCCCCAGATCTAGTATGCTGCAACCAAGACAGCCTATAGGAATAAATGAAACTATAGTGTCTACCTATGAAGGTAGTTAGATTGTAGACAGGAAAAATAGAATATGCAATACAGACTGACAACTTGACCAATCTACCAAGGCAACCATCCTGTTCGACTGGCGGGGGAAGGTGGGCGGGAATGCAAGAACAAAAAGGCGAGATGAACAACTCACATGGAATGTTATGGTAAGGACATAACTTCTATATGTGAAGTTGTTCTATCTCACCGTTTTGTTCTTACACGTGGGTAGCGTCCCAAGCACCCTGATCCTGGGTGGCTCACGGGAGAACATTCCTGAGCACAGTGGAACCAAAGGTAGCCCTGCCCTGGAGGTCCTATCCACTTTGCAATGAGTGATAAACGTGTGAGGTTTTGACTACGTGGCAGCTGCACAGATGGTATCTAAGGGTAATCGCGCTGCATGAGCTAATGACGCAGAAACAGCTCGTGTCAAGTGGGCTTTGACGTTAGATTCTAATGTCTGACTAGTGGAAGCATAAATGGACTTCATGCAGTCAGAGAGCCACTTAGACAGTGTGATTTTTGATACGCAGAAAATAAGAAAGGTTTTGCAGTAAGAGACAAAAAGTTGATCCGATTGTCTGAAATCTTTCATTCTATCTAGATAGAATCTCAGTTGTCTGTGTACATCAAGTTTGTGTAACATTTATTCAAGTCTGTTGGTATGGTGCCTGAAAAAGGTTGGAAGCTCAATGGACTGATTTAAGTTAGCTTCTGAACAGACCTTGGGAAGAAAGGTAGGATTTTATCAGGATGTAAAATCAAATATGGGGGTTTGAAGGACAAGGCTTGAAGTTTGGAAACCCTACGTGCAGATGTAATGGCTACCAGGAATATAGTTTTCCAGGACAGGAACTTTAAGTGACAGGATGAAGCGGGTTCGAAGGGGGCGAGCATCAACTGGGACAAAACCAGATTCAAATTCCAGGGAGAGGCAGGATGTCTGATAGGTGGTCTGAGATGGTGGGTTCCTTTTAAGAATGCTTTACATAGTCTATGCGACATGATGTTAGACCCATTGAACCCCACATGGAAATTGGAAATAGCTGCCAAATGGACTCTAATGGTGGCAGCTGCTGTGCCATTATGGAACAAGGAAGATAAGAACTCTAAGATGATATGAACAGGTGCTACATAAGGATCAATGTCATGTTGAGAGGCCCAGTGAACAAACAGTTTCCATTTGCTATTGTATAGCTTCCTGGTAGATAGTTTATGAGAGGAAACTATAATATGCTGGACTGCAGAAGACAAATCTCGAGACCTGGCTAATGTGGGAATTGGAGCAGCCAAGCTGTTAGCTTTAGGGAGGGATGAAGAACTCCTGATGAATGAGTCAGAAGATCCGGCACTGGGTCCAGGATACATGGTTCTTCCACTTGATACTTCTGCAGGAAGGGGAACCAAATCTGCCTAGACCAAGATGGGGCTATCAACATCACAGTCCTTCCCAGACTTTTGGCTTTCTGTATGAATCTGGGAATTAGGGGTATTGGTGGAAAGGCATACGAGAGGCCCGGGCCAATCGTGTACGAGTGCGTCCCTTGGTTTGTTCCCCGGTGGGGGATAAAGGGCAAAGTAGCTGCTGCATTTGGAGTTCATTTGAGATGCAAATAGATCGCAGCAAGGCTGGCCCCATCTGCGGAAGATCTCTTCCGCCGCCTTCTGTTTGAGAGACCACTCATGAGGCAACAACATGGCTCTGTTCAGTCTGTCCACTATCACGTTGGATGACCCCGGGATGTGCATTGCTATCAGAAAGCGTCTGGTGGATACAGCCCACTGCCAAATTCTTAGGGCCTCCCAGCATAAGGGGCATGATCCGGTTCCCCCTTGCTTGTTGATATACCAGACTACCGACATGTTGTCTGTCTGGATAGCAATTGTACCTAGAAGAAGAGAATCGTGAAAGTGTTGCAATGCTAGAACACCGCTCTCAGCTCTAGGACATTTATATGCAAATGTGTTTCCATGATTGACCAAGTGCCTTGGACAGTCTTTCCCTGAAATAGCCCCCCCCCCACCCTATCAGGGAAGCATCCGTGGTCACTGTAGTTGTGGGTTGGGGAAGAACAAAGGGCCATCTGATTATCACTTGGTCGCTGTTCAACCACCAATTGAGATCCTTCTTGCAAAGATTCGTTAGTCGGATCTCGTGTGACATGGGCAGATGTTGGTAAAACCATTGTGTGAAGAGTAGCCACTGGAGTATTCGCATGTGGATTCAACCTAACGGAACTGCTATCAGTGTGGCTGCCATTGTGCCTAAAAGCTGCAGTATTTGGGACGCAGGAGCTTTGTTCCGGGCCAACAGGCTGGACAGCTGATTTTTTAGAGATAAGATTCTTGACTGGGGCAACGTGATCCTTGCACTGACGGTGTCCAGTTCTGCCCCTATAAATGTAATATGCTGCGAGGGCGTTAATGCAGATTTTTCAAAGTTTAGGGTTATACCCAACTGGGAACAAAGGTTTATGGTGTAGTCTCTTGCTTGTATTAGTTAATGCCTGGAGGTGGCAGTGAGGAGCCAGTCGTCCAGATATGGAAACACCCGGAATCCCAATAGTCTCATGTGAGCTGTGACCACTGCCATACATTTGGTGAACACCCTGGGGGCTGTGGTGAGACCAAAGGGCAGGGCTCTGAACTGGTAATGACTGGCCCCCCAGCTGGAAATGCAGGTGATCTCTGGATGCTCTGTCCATTTTGATGTGGTAGTAAGCATCCTTGAGATCTATAGAGCACATCCAATCGCCCGTTGCTAAGAACGGGAGAATTGATTGCAACGTGACCATCCGGAACTTCTCCTTCTTGATGAAGGTGTTGAGCTTGCTGAGGTCTAGTATGGACCTCCAGTCCCCTGTTTTCTTTGGAACTAAAAAGAACCTTGAGTAAGTTCCGGATCCTATTTGGTCTGCCGGGACTGGCTGGATGATTCTTTTGTCTAGCAGGTTTTGAATTTCTATAGCTGCTAGTTCTCTCAGACTGGGTGGAACGTCTGGCATCCTTGTACTCATAAGGGGGGGGGGTTGTAAAGTGAATGCAGTAACCTCTAGCAATGATGCTTTTTACCCAAGAATCCATTGTAATGCTTAGCCGGGCATTTGGGTATAAAGCCAAGCAACCCCCGACTGCCTCCAGAGTAGGACATCCGGGGTTCCTTTCAGGAACGCTGACAGGGCTTCCCAGAGAACTGTTCCCTGTTGCCCTGGTTTTGTGGACCGCCTCTGCCGTTTGGACGGCATCTTTCGTTTCTGCCCCCTCCTCTGCCTCTAGAGGGGGTATCAGTAGGTGTGTTTTGGAAAGCTCCTTGGGGTTTCCGGAACCACATTTTCCCACTTCTTTGCCCTTTGGGGTACAGTCTAGTTGGAGTGGAAAAATGGACTCAGACGGCAGACCGAGTCTTTCCTTCTTGTTCACACCTGGTAAGTGTCTCCTTAACTTTGGGTCCAAATAAGGCGGATCCATTGAATGGGGTGTTGACGAAGGAAGATTTAAAGGCTTCCGCAAAGGTGCATCCAGGACGGTCTCCGAAGAGCTATCGCTGAGCCTGCCGCCCTACTCGATCCATCGGCAGCATAAGAAATGAGTCGCATGGATGAGTTTACTATGGAATTGAGGGTATGGAGTTGTGCAGTCACCTTCTCAGAAACTGCCTCAGCTGTGTTACCCTGGAGAGCATCTCCCAGCTCTTTGAGATCTCGTTGAAGACGGGTAAAATGTGTCAGGTAGTTGAGCGATCTCATGGAAAATGCCGCAGAACTAAATATGCGTTTCCCATATCTGTCCATAGTCCTAGAATCTCTATTAGGAGGATGGACAGCAGAAGAGGTTTCAGACATCTCTTTCTTGGTGGCCGCCGCCACCACCATGGCATCAACCGGGACTCCCTGTGTTAGAAAGGCCTTATCAGTAGGGGAAGTAATGAACTTGTTGGGCCTCCGAGGGACCGGTTCCCACTGAATCAGGGGACTCCCATGCCCTTCGAGCAACCAGCTCTTCAGTTCACCGAAGGGCGGAGTAACCCAGGAGGTGGATGGTTGAGATCCAAAGGCCTTCAGGAGGACCGACTCGTCCTCAGTAGCGGCAAGGGACTGCCAATCACACCTCTGCCTTAAGATTTCCAATATGTCTGCAAATAAGACATCTTCTGAGGGGGATCGTGGGGACCATGACCTTCCTCATGGCATTGAAGGCACCAGAATCTCGGTCCGAGAAGTCCGTCGGCTCCAAAGAGGCTGGCAGCTCTCCCCGAACCAAGACCCCCTGCTCCAATCCAGAGCATGGAGCCGAAGCCCCGAGTGGAAGAGTCGGAACAGAGGTATAGGTTCGACTCCCCCCCCCCCCCGGAGCCAGCGAGGGACTGTCGGCCCCGAGATTCCTCAGTTGGAACAGAGGAGTTCAATGTCGATGGAGACGAGGGAGGTGGATCAAACCTCGGCTCCGAAGGCTCTACCAACATCGGTTCCGCCAGCCCCGGCTCGGACAGCTCGACTGGCTTCGGAGGAGGAGGTGGAGAAGATATGGCTGGGGTTTCAGGCTTCGAAGGAGGAGGTGGAGAAGATATGGCTGGGGTTTCAGGCTTCGAAGCAGAGTGGCTCGAAGCAGACAGCATTTTGGCCAGGGCCGGGTTATCTAAGAGCCTCTTGACCACTCGGTCCAGATCCACATCGGAAAGCCTCGAAGAATGTGTTCAGGGATGGGTCAAAGGAGCCGAAGATGGAACCGATTGAAGAATTGGAGACTGAGGAGTCTCCAATATCGGTTCCACAACTGGGCTCCGAGGTAGAGGATCGATACATGGCTCCATGGCCTGTGGAGCCGATGCACGAACCATACCAGAGGAACTCGGAGCCGATGACTTGGGCTCCAAGGATCCCTTGGAAGACTTCGACCCCTTCGAAGCCTTAGAAGAGAGGTCAGCCTTGTCTAAGGCAGCCTGAAAATCAGGCTTCAGGAGTCCTCTATCTACCAGCTTCCTCCACCTTTCCAAGAGGACTCTGGCGCTAAAGGAGTGGCAGATAGAGCACACCACCACTTGTAGGTGTACAGAACCTAAACAGTAGACGCAGGTGGAGTGGTTGTCTGTAACAGACATCTTTTGACCACACTCGCACCTTTTAAACCCCGACTTTTGTTTCTCTGACATTTTAACTAATTCAGGTCCATGAATTTTTTAGTCTAAGAAAAATAGTTACTTTTCAACTACAACACCACACTAGTATTAACTAAGTTCCTATAGAATATATATATATATATATAAAATATTATATTATATATATATATATATATATATATATATATATATATATATATATATATATATAAAAAATATTATATTATATATATGTGTATATATATATATATATATATATATATATATATATTTATAAACACTATTTAATATTAACTACTCACACTAGATTATATGTAAGAAGATAACACACAAACACAACAGCTGACAGAGCCCTGTCACGCCCAAGAAAGAGATGCCTAAAGCCCTGAAGAAAAAAAACTTTTTAGAAATCCTAAACAAGTTATACTAATAGGCAAAAAGCCTTAATACTATCAAGAAGGTTGAAATCTAAGTATGTAATACTAATTTAAAGACAAAATATCCTAATATAAGAAATTTTAAATCACTGGCCCGAGCTTCCTCCGACGAGCTGTTGATCCATTGCAGTGGCAAACTAGATCTGGGGATTCACAGTAGAGCATCATGAGATATACACTAGGTCTCGAGCTTCTCAAAGTTTGAGCTTGAAAGCGGCCGATTCGGAGCCGAGGGATCGGCTCCGACCCACGTGTAAGAACAAAACGGCGAGATAGAACAACTTCACATGGATTCCATTATGCATTTCTTGGCATTTAGTTTTAGTCTAAATCTCTGACACCAGTTGTTTGGAGAACATTTGTGTCAGTAAGAGATCCAATGACAGCAGCTCCTAATTTGCAATCATCTGCAAATTTTGTCAGCCAGAGACCACTGACATTGGCCTTGATTTCTGAGAAGTAAATGCCAAAAAGGAACGGTCCAAGGACTGATCCCTGAGGGACTCCACTAGTGATTGGGCTCTTTGTAGAGGTGGACTCCACAATTCTAACTTCCTGGATCCTGTCTGTGAGCCAGCTGCCTATCCACCGGGTGACAAATGGGTTTGTACCAAACCTCGAGTTTGTCAACAATGCCCAAGTGGGGTACTCTGTCAAATGCCTTGGCCCGGTCAAAGTAGGCAGTGTGAATGATTTTGCCCTAATCCATTGTTTTGGTGACCTTCTAAAAGAAGTCTACTAGGCTGAGTAGGCATGATCTGCCCTTGACGAAACCAAACTGGGTTGGGTCCAACATCTGGAGTTTTATTATATCTCTACTGAGGGGAGATGCAAAGAGGCAACAGCAAGACCGGCTCCATCAACTGAAATCTTTTCTACAACTTTCATGTTGAGTGACCACTCGTGAGGCATTAGAATGAACCTGCTTAATTCGTCTGCCATCACGCTGGATTTCCCTGGAATGTGCATTGCTATCAGAAACCAAATGGATATGATCACTCACTGCCACACTCTCGTAGTTTCTCGACACAGGGGGTAAGATTTGGTTTTCCCATGCTTGTCGATTTACCAGACCACAGACATATTACCTACCTGAACTGCAATAGTTCCAGAGGGAAGATAGTCTTGAAAAACCTACAATGCTAGGAGGACAGTTCTCATCTCCAGGACATTTATATGCGGTGTTGGCCCCTTCAGGTGACCATGCACCTTGAACGGTCCTTCCCAAGAAATTCCTCTCCCACCCTATCTGGGAAGCATCCATAGTAACTATGGCCATGGGCTGAGGGAGAATAAAGGGACAACCTTGCATTATCTAATCAGAGTATATTCACCATAACAGGTATTTTTTGCAAGCCTGAGTTACCTTGATTTGGGTGGATAAAGGCTGAAGAAAAATGGAACACTGAGTCGCTAGAGTCCGCTGAAGAATTCTCATCTGACACCTTAAAAGTGGAACCAAAACTACTGCAACATATATTGACCCCAATGCTTGAAGGATCAGTCAAGCTGAAAGAGAAGAAGTTTGAATGATCTTTTTGACCTGGAATCGAATGGTCTGAATCCTTGATAGAGGGAGAGAGGCTGCCGTGGATAGTGTATGGAACAAGGCCCCAATGAACTCCAATATTTGAGGTGGTACAAGTTGAGATTTCTTATGGCTGATGATAATTCTTAGATGAGAGCATAACTGAAGTACACAGTCTCGAGCTTTGATCAGATGATGCCTGGTTGGAGCAGTTTTGAGCCAGTCGTCCAAATATGGAAACATCCAGAATCCCTGTAGCCTCTACTACTACCATACACTAGGTGAACACCATGGGGGCTGTTATAAGACCAAAAGGCAGAGCTCTGAATTGGTAATGACTGACCAGAAGTGTAGGTATCTCCTGGAGCGCCTGCTCATTTTGATGCAATAGATCATCAGAATTCATACCATTGGGCACATCCTATCATCTTTGTGCAGAAAGAGTAGAATGGATTGAACCGTGACCATCTGGAACTTAGTGTACTGGAATGACTTGTTCAGAATTCTGAGATCCAAAATTGAGCTCAAGTCCCCTGTTTTCTTTGGCACTAGAAATAATCTTGAACAAGTTCCAGACTCTCTCTTTCTGGTCTGGGGTACCTCTTGGGTGACTCTTTTCTAGCAGCTTGTTTATTTCTAATGCTGCTGCTTCCCTCTGATTTAGTGGAACATCAGGGACTTTGTTTACTGGCAAAGGGAGTGGTAAGGAAAAGGGTCTCTCATAATTTAATTTTCTGCACCCAAGTATCCTCTAATTCCTAGACATGCTCTCTGGTGCAGCAATAAATGACCCCCAACTGTCTCCAGAGGTGGACAGCCGGGCCTCCTTTCAGAAGCGCTGGTAGGATCTGTTAAAGAATGCATCTCTAGATCCCTGGCTCTGAGAACCACCTCTGCAGTGTAGGTGGCATCTTCCATTAGAATTCCCCCTCAACCCTTGGGGGAACTATCTTCATCTTGATCTTGGAAGGGGCCCTATGACTTTCTGAACCATATTTTTGACTGCCTCATTGATTCCTAGAAAAGGTCTTTTGAGGGGTCAAAAAATGTATGCCCACAAAAGACAAGGTTTTAGTTTTCTGCTCACACCTGGATATTGTGTCTTACTTTGGGGTCAAATAAAGAACTCTTGTCAAAAGGAGCATTGATGAAAGAAGACTTGAAGGGCTCCACAAAATCACACAGGTGCATCTAGGCATGTCTCCTAATGGAAATACCTGAACCCACCAACCTCGAGGTACTTTTAGACGCATGGGAGATAGGCCTCATGGACAAGTTTGAAATTCCAACTCTAGCCAACTGTGAGGCAATTGAGCTCTCTGCCTCGAAAGTAATGGTCTCGGAGAGGGATCTGGTAAGTTCTTTAATCAAATTCCTCTGTAGTCTAGTGAAATGTGCCAAATAATATAACAGCCGAAGTACAAAGTTTGCTGAAGCATAACATACACACTTACCAAATCTTTCCAGCACCCTAGACTCCCTGTTAGGGGGATAGACATAGGAATTTTATTCTGGTAGTTCCTTATTTGTGACTGCTGCTATGACCATGGCATCAAGTGGTACACTCTTGCTCCAGAATTCCCTGTCCTTAAGTAATGCCAGGATCCTATTTGGCCTCTTGGGTATCTGCTCAACAGAACTGGGTTCTTTCTATGCCCATCGAGAGATCAAATCAATGAGCTCATTGGCAGGCAGAGTCACTCAGGAGATTAGACAGGCTAGCTCCAAACGCCTCCAGGAATACAGACTCCTCTTGAAAAGGTTTGTCGGTACACCAGCTACCTCTTTGCATGAGAATTTCTAGAATGTCTTCAAAGACAACGTCATCAGGTGGTGATCTTGGAGACCTTTCCCCCTCAAAGTCTGTATCCTCTGTGACAGACTCTCAGGGGAGTACAAGTGCCTCCTCTTGACCTTTTTCTTTCTAGGGACTTCCTTGGTGGGATATTTTGGAGAAGTATCAGAAGAGATCAAGATACCCTGCTAGACATCCTGGTGACCTATCTGGGCTGGCTGTCCCTGTGGTGCAGGAAGTTGAGGCTCAAGACACAAAGACAACTGGGGGTGGAAGTCGTAGCGGAGGAGGGTGGAAATGTCCTTTCTCTAGGAAGAGAAAAAGCTCTTTCTCTACTACTTTGAAAGTAGAAAGCCTCTGGCAGAAAGAAACAAGCAGCTCTGAGAAGACATGCTTCTGGACCATTGGCTCCTTTCAACCTGAAGGCAAACCACTTGAGGAAGTAGTCAGAGCAGAGTTGTCCAGTGCCAATGCTCCAAAGGGGCAGGGATAGCTCTGACAACTTTAGAGTTGACTTCAACACCCCAGATCCAGCTCTGAGAGTTATCCAGCTGTAAAATGCTTGGACCTGGTCCACTCAGAGATGCCACCGGAGTCGAAGTTACTATGAACTTTGGATCTAACGTGGACGGCTCTGGGATCCTCGGATCGGACTACTCTGAAACCAAAAGTCAGATTAGAGAAGGAGTCAATATAGGCAGGCTAGTGCTCACATAGGTCTCCGGTCCCAATGGGGTTGAAGATGGGAGAACCTCATTTGAATCTGCATTAAGAACTATCTCATCATTCTGTACACATTGGCCTCAGTCAGACATCTGGAGGAACGAGTGGAAGATGCTATGGATGACGCTTTAGAGTGGGGATGCTTGGGAGACCTGACCAGGAAAGGAGAAGGGAGATGGGAGGACACCAGATTCAAGAGAAGATGAGATCTGATCAGTGGTTTCAAAACTTTGTGAGGCGGTTCCAGGTCCGGAGTCGAACTTGTAGGATCAGGGGAATGCTTCTTAGTCTCTTTTTTTCTCAGATATTTTAGAGGTTTGAGCCCCAGATGACGCCTTAGAAGATTTAGAAGTAAGTAACCCTCTCAAGATCAACTTATTTTTGCAATCAATTAAAGCCCTAAGACTGAACACTTTACATATGTTGCAAGCAGAGTCTAAATTTATGTATTATTTTATTTATTTAAGTTTGATGACCGGGGACTGGGCCAAGAAGAGCCCATTTTCAGTGGAGGCCCGGGGAGAAAAGATCCACAATAATTGCAAGTTACATTTCACATGTTGCAAAAGGACATAGTTCATACAGTTAATTAAACATTTACAGATAAGCTCCATGATAGTTGCAATTGGCTTGTCACAATGTTACAAAAACGAAAAGATATAATTCACCTCAGCAGATGCACCAATTCCAGACACAGTGATGCTGATAAAATTTTATTTTCAGCTCAACAAAAATAGGCTTTTCGTCAAGTGTCCCACACCAACTTCATCAGAAAAACAAACACATTCAGCTTACACCTTAATAAAAAGCTCATAAATCACATGACTACTTAGCAATTAAGCCAATACATTCACAACACCTGCACAAACCCTTCCCTGAGGACTCAACCTTACTGAACAAGCAGTAAAAGGAATATCCATACTTTTGTAAGCCATGCTGAAATAGATAAAAAATAAATGAAGAAATTAAAATAGATACAATCTACAAAAATAAATACAATAAAATTATCTAACCAAACTTCTTAATTTTAAAATACAAGAAATGGATAACATTCCATTTAAGCCTGGATAATGATAAGCTTCTAGTTTTAGCTGCCAAATTAATTCCCTTTGTTCTAAACGTAACGTATCTGGACCCCCCCCCCCCCCCTATTGGAAGGAACTACCTGATCAATGACTGAAAAAGTAAATTCATGACCTGGGTATTCCTTAACATGCCTGGCAAGTGCATTCTCCATCTTCTCTTTTTTGATGGCATAAAGGTGTTCATAAAGGCGTTCCTGAAGTTTCCCGTCAGTTTTTCCTATATAAAACACTGGACATGAAGAGCACCTAGCCAAATATACCACATGTGAACTGGCACAGTTAAATCTACCCCTGATGGTGTATTTGGTCTCCCCAATACTAAAAAAGGTCCCTGCTTTAATAAACCTACAGTATTTACACATATTGCATTTGTACATCCCCTTAACCGGGGCATGGTTCGATTTCATCTGTAGAATACTCTTTAGATTCAACCCCCTCCTAAAACCACCTTGGGTGTAATCTCAAACCGTGAGTTACCTTGCATGTCTAATTGTAAAATACTCCAATTTTTCTTTATGATGGAGGAAATGTCCCCTGCATCAACATTGAAAGTTGTAATAAAAGTGCAAAGGTAATTCTCATGGGTTTGCATATGGGATGGTTCGGGGTTCTGGGGTGCTACATTATTGCCCAAAATTGGTACGTAGAACCCATTCTTCCTCTTACCGCAAACTTCCTTGACCAATTCTGAAATGAGATGGTCTGGGTATCCCCTGTTCAAAATAAGGCCAGGAATAAACTCACATTCTTCAAGGAAGTCGCTGAACTTAGACACCATCCTCGCCACCCTCACCAATTGCCCCTTTACTATCGACCAATAGAAGCAATGTGGATGAGTGATTTGTTGCAAGGCCAGGTATGGTCTAATTTAAACATTTGGTTAAATCGGCCGTTTTTGTTCAACGAAGTATCAGAAGGGAGCCTTAGTCATTCAGGCTCTTTAGGGGAAGTGGACTTGGCGCAGAAATTAAATATGTTTGACCACAAATTAATAAAGATGAGAAAGTTACAGCTGAAAGTTGCTTACTTCGAGGAGTGCCAGCGGTCCAAAGTGGCTCCCAAGGGGCTCCGATCCTGGCAGTATTCTACAGGATTAGAGGAAGGCTCTGCCTTCCACAAGGATTTACTTTTGCTGTTCGATAGACACTGCTTTGACTTACTTAATTTGATTTGTAAACATTATAAAGAGGCCATCAGTGTATTGTCTGGGGAACTTACTGTGCTGGATGAGGCTGTAAGACAGGATTCTAACTTTACCAGATATAGATACAATTACAACCGTATTTTCACCAGCATCGATCAGCAATTGCATAAATTCAATTCTAATAAAATTAGGAAACTTCAGAGGGACTTGAAGGCTTATAGGGAGGGGGTGGCTTATCCCAAACCACCCAGATCCACCCAGATCCCAAGGCAATTTTTTATCTCCAGCTGCCTTTTCCTTCGGTCCTATGCCAGCTACAGATACTTCTAGGACCAATAGGTCATCATTTGGGAATGAGGTGGATGCTCCTGGTGGTTCAGTCCAACAGAACCAGACTCGGCACAGTGACCGGTTGTCTTCTCGGAACCAACCATCTGATTCAGCACCAGAAGCAGAGGATCAAAATTTTCAGGACAATGCCTCAACCCATCAACCCACGCCGAGGAGGAGGCAGAGATACAGAACCAGGAGGAGGAATTAGGTTTGCCTGTCTTTTCTACAGTATTCCCAGTAATGAGCCCGTGTCAGATTGTTACCAACACTGGAAAGGACTTTAAGATTTACAACTATTCAGGGTTTGTTTTTACCCCAACATCGGTGGATCTCCTGGCTAAGGGTTTGACATTTGTACCCAGTAGGATGGCAGATGTGGCCAATACCTTGACTGACCTCAAGCTTTTTATCAGAAAGCTTAATTTACAGCTTATTTTAGGTGATCAGGTCATGATGCCGAAGGATTTTCACATTCCAAGCACATTTAATCCCCCTTTACATCATTCTCTTTGTCTTTTTGAACGACTGTGTGACTGAGACATTCGTCATTTATTGAAATGTAAACGAATTGTCCCTTATAATATCAACAAAGATGAGAAGTGTCTTTTAGAATGGTCATCCAATTCTTCTGTGAGGGTTATGCAGCCAGACAAGGGGGAAGGACTGGTAGTGATGTAAGAGGTGGATTACATTCAGAGAATGGAAAATATTCTGGCATCTGAAACCTATAGGGAGGTTTCGAAAAATGAGTTGAATCAGCGTGTGACCAGGGTCTGTACTTATTTCAATGACATGTTCATTAATGGAGTCATCAATGTGGAAGTTTTTAACTATATCTGTAACCCTAACCCCAGGCTACCTGTCCTGTTTGGCAATCCGAAGATTCATAAGAATGTGCATGACCCCCTCCATGCGCCAACAGGTGAGTGCAAGGGGCAGTGTGACTTACGCTGGGGCGAAGGTGGTGGACACTATTTTGAAAAAGTATGTGTCCAGTGAGTCCCACATTTCTAAAGACTCCTGGTCATTTCTTGAGAGGGTTAATCGTACTCCTTGCACAGGGGAGAGTAATTTCTTGACAATCAATGTTATTGACTTGTACTCCTCCATCCCTCATTCCATAGCATTAGAATGGATTGAAACTATCATGACCATTAAACAGGCATCTGTTGGAGACATTCTGATGGTGAGGAAGTTATTGGACATCATTCTGACCTGCAATTTTTTCTTCTTTAACAACCATTGGTTCCACCAATTAATAGGGGTCCCTATGGGGTCTCCTTCTGGGGCCAGCGTTGCCAATTTGGTGATGACTTACTGGGGGAGAGAGTTTGTTTTCCCTAATTCTATCATTCAGGAGAAAACCCCGCTTTACACTAGATTCTTGGATGATATTTTTATCATCCTACAGGGGGAGAGGGAAGTGGCTGAGACACTGTTAGATAGTTTTAATAACTCCACCAGTTTTTTGAAATTTACATTCAATTTTTCCAAGGAGAGGATCTCTTACTTAGATGTGGAGTTATTTAAGGATATCCCTCTAGGCTGTTTTACTGCCAAAATTCATCGTAAAGTAACTTTTTCTAACAGTTATTTACATTTTGAGAGCAGTCACCCCTTCCACCAGAAGAGGTCGATAGTAAAGGGGCAGTTGGTGAGGGTGGCGAGGATGGCGTTTAAGTTCAGCGACTTCCTTGAAGAATGAGTTTATTCCTGGCCTTTTTTTGAACAGGGTTTACCCGGACCATCTCATATCAGAATTGGTCAAGGAAGTTTGCGGTAAGAGGAAGAATGGGTTCGATGTACCAATTTTGGGTAATAATGTAGCACCCCAGAACCCCGAACCATCCCATATGTAAGCCCATGAGAATTACTTTTGCAGTTTTATTACAACTTTCAATGTTGATGCAGGGGACATTTCCTCCATCATAAAGAAAAACTGGAGTACTTTACAATTAGACATGCAAGGTAACTCACGGTTTGAGATTACACCCAAGGTGGTGTTTAGGAGGGGGTTGAATCTAAAGAGTATTCTACAGATGAAATCGAACCATGTACAAATGCAATATGTGTAAATACTGTAGGTTAATTAAAGCAGGGACCTTTTTTAGTATTGGGGAGACCAAATACACCATCAGGGGTAGATTTAACTGTGCCAGTTCACATGTGGTATATTTGGCTAGGTGCTCTTCATGCCCGGTGTTTTATATAGGAAAAACTGACAGGAAACTTCAGGAACGCCTTTATGAACACCTTTATGCCATAAAAAAGAGAAGATGGAGAATGCGCTTGCCAGGCATGTTAAGGAATACCCAGGTCATGAATTTACATTTTCAGTCATTGATCAGGTAGTTCCTTCCAATAGGGGGGGTCCAGATACGTTACTTTTAGAACAAAAGGAATTAATTTGGCAGCTAAAACTAGAAGCTTATCATTATCCAGGCTTAAATGGAATGTTATCCATTTCTTGTATTTTAAAATTAAGAAGTTTGGTTAGGTAATTTTATTGTATTTATTTTTGTAGATTGTATCTATTTTAATTTCTTCATTTATTTTTTATCTATTTCAGCATGGCTTACAAAAGTATGGATATTCCTTTTGCTGCTTGTTCAGTAAGGTTGAGTCCTCAGGGAAGGGTTTGAGCAGGTGTTGTGAATGTATTGACTTAATTGCCAAGTAGTCATGTGATTTATGAACTTTTTATTAAGGTGTAAGCTGAATGTGTTTGTTTTTCTGAAGAAGTTGGTGTGGGACACTGACGAAAAGCCTATTTTTGTTGAGCTTAAAATAAAATTTTAACTTGCAGTTATCAGCATCACTGTGTCTGGAATTGGTGCATCTGCTGAGGTTTATCGTCCTGCAGGCTTCCTTTTTCAAGTTTGGTTTGTTTTGTGGCATTTCAGTCTTTTTGAAGATATAATTCAATACAGAAATTTCAACATTTACATAAAGTGAATATTTTTGTTATAAACTCAATTGTAGGTTTAACATTTCAAAATATACAGCTACTGGCCATTAATAGGTTAGGAAAATATTATGCATGGAGAGGGTAATAGTATATTTGAGATTGGAAAGTATAGTACAATAGATATTAGAGAGAAAAAATAGTTTTTAGTAGGGGAGGGATTGTTTTGGGTGGGATGAAGTAATAGTAGAGGTAGTTGGATGAGTCAGTGCAAGGTAGAATGGGGGGGGGGGTTAAGTTGGAGCGTGGCAAGGGAATTCACATTTGGAAGAAAGATGAGAAAGTAGCTGAGATTTGAAATTTGTATGGTTAGGTAGGTTGCGTAGGTGTGTGGGGAGAGAGTTCTAATGTTTAGCTAAGGAGTGGAACAGCAGTAGATGGCCAGGAGGTCGCGCAGGTTTGTGGACCTGAAGGAGATTTTGGTTTTTGGATCTGTGTGAGCAGTTGGGAGATGGAGATTGGTGAAAAGAGGGGCACCATACATAAGGGAGGGGAGTAGGAAGGTGGATGCAAAAGTCTGACGTGTAGAGGGGCTTAGGAAGCAGTTGTGCTTGTAGAGACCACCTAACTTTTGGTGGATTTTCTTGATTGTGGAGTGGATGTGGGTGTCAAATTTTAGTTCTTCATCAATGATGATGCCAAGAAGCTTGGTGTTGGGAAAGATTTCAAGAAGGGTGTTGTTTTGGCTCTGTATGGTGAATGTGGATTTGTCAATGGAGTTTTTGGTAGGGGAAAAACATTAGTTTTATTTGCATTTGATGCCATATGGTTAGACTGCATCCAGGTTTCTGTTTTGGAGAAGGCTAGTTGGGTTTTTGATAGGAGCTCGGAGGAGGAGAAGGCTGAGCAGATGATTGTTGAATCATCTGCATAATGGATGACAGACTAATCTGGGATGGATTGGTGAAAATCGTTAATGAATAGGTTGAAGAGAAGAAGAGAACCTTGGGGGACACCTGTGGGTGTGGGAAGGAAGGGGGAGGTTGAAGTTTTCCATCAGACAGCTTGTTGGCGGTTGGGCAAGTAGCTGGAAAACCAGGTGATGGTGGTGGGAAAGAGGTGTAGGGTGGAGAGTTGGGATATTAAGGTGTGTGAGATGGTGTCAAAGGCCTTTGACAGATCTAGGAATAGTGTGGATACACACTTGCCTGAGTTGTGTTTGAGGTTTATGGTTTCAAGAAAGGAAAGAAGGGCAGTCATGGTGCTGTGGCCAGGGCGGAAGACTTGTTGGGTAGGGGAGAAGAGATTGTTTAGTGTTAGCTGTGCCATGAGTTGTGCTTGTATTGTTTTCTCTAGTATTTTAGAAAGAAGGGAAAAGATGGCAACAGGCCTGAAGTTGGTGGTATCTGTATTTTTGCCACCTTTGTGGCGGGGAATGATGTAAACATGGTGCCAGATAGAAGAACATATGGATTCTTGTATGGATCTATTTATAAAAATAGAGATGGGATAGGCAATGCTGTCTGCAGATTATTTGAGGAAGGTGGGTGGAAGTTTGTCGGGTGCATTGCGACAGGGTTTGAGTTTGAGAAGTCTTTTTATAGTGCTTGTGGGGATGGGCTTAAGGCAGAAGGATGTGGAGGAGGGTTGATGATTGGGGTGGTGGTTGGGGCAGGAGGGGGTTGGGAAGGAGGCTGATAGTTTAGCTATGCAGTCTATGAAGAAGAACGAGTTGAACTGGCTGGTTGTTTCAAGGTTGGAGAGGTTGGGGTCTGGGCAGGGTTTTCTTTGTTGCCAGGATGCAGCATGGATGAGATGGAGCCCCAGAATTTTTTGGGATTTGTTGAGTGCAAGGACTGGAGTTTGGAGTAGTGGGCTTTGTGGTCTTTAATTATTTTTTTTTTTGCGGAGTTTTGTAGCCACTTATACTCTAGGAGGGTGTTAGGGTTTTTATGTTTTTGATATTGTCTACATTTTTTTGTCCCTTTGTTGCAAGGGTAGTTTAGTATCTTTCGATAACCATGGGCAGGAATTGGTTTTGATGAATTTGGTTCGGGGGGGGCTTGCTGATTAAGAGGGGTTAGGAATTTGTGATTAAAGGAGGAAACAGCATCATCTAGAAGAAGGGTTTTTAGAGGGGACCCGTCAGTATGCTTTAAGCATTCAGGGAAAGTTAGAGGGTTGAAAGAGGAGAGGTTGCGGGTTTGAATGTAGTGGTGTTGTTTATGTAGTGGAGATGGGAGATGGTCGGTGAAGGCTGGTAGGTGATCGCTGAGAGGATCAGGTAAATGTTCCGGATTTGGTGGGAAAGTTAGGGTGAGTTGTTAGGATCCAGTCAATGGTGGTACCAGAGGTACCATCTTTATTTGGTCTGGTTGGAGATTGTATTCGTTGGGAGAAGTTGCACAGGTTGATTGTGTGGGACGGGGCTTCAGAGTTAATAGTATTCCAGTTGATGTTGGTATCACAGAGTATATAGTTTTCATTTTTTATACTGGAGGTGAACCAGGACAGGATGTTTTCAAGAGTTTTGATATTATCACCTGGGAGGATATAGAGGGCAGCGATACATATGGACTTATGGTTGTTTAGTTTTAGTAAACCTATTATAAATTTCAGCGTTGGCAAAGGTTGGTATTTTATTGGAGTAGGGAGTTATGGTATGGGAGGTGCAATGCCTAAGACAATGTACACAAAGACTGTGCATCAGAAAGCTGTAGTTTATGGCTGCAGAAGGTTTGTTCACCATTGTCCAATTTAGAGGGAAGAGAACTTTAAGAAATTAAGAAAAAAATATATTTTTTAAATAGTGTAAGAAAAAGAAAAGAAAGTAGTATTTAATATGGCAACATCAAGGACATTCTTCCAAAAATGAGACAGTTAAGACATATATTAAAGTCTCTTCTTACTGTTTGTGTTCCTCCATAGCAGTTCTACTGAGAAAGTACAGTTGTGTAAAAATCTTACACAAACTGTAGATGTCCTTCTTTTAACTGCTTCAGTATTAATCACCTCTGGGATCTCATACAAAGGATAGCCCAACATCTAGCCAGTGTACCAAAGCCTTTATTACCTAGGGAATGTCATACATCAGATGTAAACTCCCCACACAAGCACAGGGCACAGTTGATGTACATACCCTCCCAACGGAAGTGCCCCAGGAAAACTAGGACCCCAGTGAAAAGGAGGACATGTGCATCCAGAAAAAAGGAAGGAATAGAGAAAAGGAGAAGCCCCTGTCAGCCAGTACAAAAACACCACACATGTAAAAGGAAGAGAAAAGGGGCAGGAGGAAGGGAGTGAACACTGAAACAGTGAAAATGACCAAAATCTACTATCATGCTAAGATTTTACACAACTGCACTAGTCTTTCCATATCACTGTTGCAATATTTCACCACTTCTGGGAGAGTACAAAAGCTACAGTGAAGGCGGGAAGGGGGAAAAGTGAGGGGGTGCCCTCCAAAAACCCATGCAGGACAGTCTTAGCAAAACCTGCTCTGGCCCTGGAAATGACATTGAGTTTGTAACGTTTTGTGAATGTGTGAACTGAAGACAAACTAGCAGCTTCAAGGATGGAAATTGTGTCCAAACCTTTGAAGACAGTCCCAGAAGAAGCCATTGCTCTACTAGAATGAGCCTTAAAGTAGACAACTACTTACTATGAAAATAAAAAGGCCGTAGAAATCCAGGAGGAGATGGTTTGTTTACAAATTGCCAAACCCAATGTACTGGTATGAAAAGAAACAAAAACCCAAGTCAGACTTATAAAAATACTTTGTTTTATGTAAATAATAAAATCTGAGCTGTCTATGCAAATCCCAAGTATGAAGAACCTTCTCACCAGCAGACTGCAAAGAAGGGAAAAAAGGAGGGAGATGGACAGACTGATTAAGGGACAGCTTATTAACCACCTTGGGCATAAAAAAAGGATGTGTACGGACAGACACATCCTGTCTTTATGAAAATCCAAAAATAGTGGAATCATCATAAAGGCCTGTAGTTCGGATATCCTTCTAGCAGAAGTTAAAGCAACCAATAGTCTTCCATGTGCAACATTGCAAACAAGAGACAGCAGGCTCAAAAGGAGCTTGGAGTTAGTTTTTCAAGGACAAAATTAAGATCCCAAGAAAAGAAGAACGGGCTTTCTTGTGGTCTACTATAAAGGACACCTTTAAGAAACTGCTCAACCTCAAGCCTAGAGGCCAAAGGAGAAGTAAGTGGCAGACAGGCAGAAATGGCTGACAAGTGGACATTCACTGAAGAGTATGATGAGCCATCATGTGGTAGGTCACACAGGTAGAAAAGAACCAAGGGGACCCCCACTGAAAAGGGGTCCTGGTGACGTGCAAAACACCAAACAGAAACTCTTCCATTTGGACATATATACTGAACATGTGGGAGAAACAGACAAATGTAGGTTTTGTAAAACCAAATTGGAAACAGTTGTACACCTCATTGCTGGTTGTGACATACTAACGGCAGAAGCACTGTATACTGAAAGGTATAATAATGTGGTGAGACTGTTGCACTGGGGATTGTGCAAACATTATGGTAATGAAGTAGCCGAAAAACACTGGAAACATAAGCCACAAAGCATCATAGAAAATGATGAATTCTACATCACTTGAGATCATCCATTACCAACAGTTCAAAAGATAGATGCTAGAAAAATGGATATAGTGGTCTAAGAAAAGAGGATAAGAGTAGCATTGATCATTGAAATTGCCACACCCAG